>NC_040027.1:25530501-25732827 GCF_000972845.2 Larimichthys crocea
ATTATCCTGCATCCTTTTCAAAAGTCTGACATTTTTCCCCATCAGATTTGGACAACCATCCACCATTTTATTGACTGCATTGCTGCCAGCTCCTCCATTAGTTTAAAGTCCTTCATTATTCCACGGACAAAGATACATCGCTGCTCTCATCTGAAGCCAAGGAGAAAAAAATCTAAATTGTTCACTTGGTTTTGCAGCTGAAGCTCCAGATTTCCTGCGATGTCCTCTACCCTTCTAGTTACAGTTGTCTGGAGAGCGGGACGTTTCATTTCCAAGGCATAACAGCACCGGGAGTCCACCAAACACTCCTTTATTGTTTTCTCCAGAAAACGGCTTACTCTTCTTAGCGATTTTGTGGGCAATTACGTAACTCGTCCGGACTACTGCATCCCTGGATGCGTGAAGCTTGGTGAAGCATCCTTGCTGTTTTTGCAGTTTTGCTAGCAAAGCATTAGCCTCCTGTTCCGCTCTGCACCGGTTTTAAATTTATCCGAGTGTTTGATCACGTAGTGGCGATTCAAATTATAGTCTTTCAAGCAGCAGCTTGTGCTCCACACACTAAACACACTGTGTTACCTTTGATTTCTGTGAAGAAATACTTGGGAGTCATGTCTTGTTAAAAAGTCGACATTCAGTGTCAACTTTTCTTTTTTACGTGAGATACCATTTTTAGCAAAGTTATTTTTAACTGTCTTCTTGAATAACTGGTGGTGCGCCTGACCTCGTACGTAAAATTGCCTTCAATAAAAGCACTGGTTGTTACTGTATTGATTTCTAATTTCTGGATAACCCCACGCGGGCCAGATAGGTACAGCAACGGGCCGGATGTGGCCCGCAGGCCGCCTAATGCCCAGGTCTGATCTAAAATGTTTTTAGCGGTGGGCTGGAGTCAATCCCACTGGGCAAGAGGCAGGATACACCCTGGACAAGTTGCCAGTTCATCACAGGACTACTCTAAAGTCCAATCACTGAATTTAGCCTTCAAGATCCAGTGTGTAGGATATATTGGTATTTAGCAGTGTAGGTGTTGTAACAACTCACCTCCATTTCTCCTAGCATGAAAGAGAAACTAGTCGGGCTGCAAAATGCAAAAAGACCCTATCTAGAGCCAGTATTTAGTTGTCTGTTCTGGGCTACTGTAGAAAACATTATGGTTTAACATGGTGGACTCCATGGAAGTGGACCTTCAACATCTGTAGATATAAAGGTTCATTCTAAATAACAAAGTACCATGCTTCTTATTTTCAGCTGATATACACTAATGTAAACAATTGTGAATATTATATTAAATTTCTGCCATTTCTGCATATGAACCCCCTCAACATGACACACTGGCCCTTTGAAATCTGTGAAAGACTATTTTGACACGTCTTAAAAATGGTTGGATTATGAAGGCAATGTTACTTTGTTGAGGATGCATTAACTTCAGTCTTAGTCTTAAATGTGTTTTTAGTAAAAATGTGAAATGACCTCAAATGACTGTCAATGTGAAACCAGTAACTATTAACGCAACTGGCAGAGCCACTTCCTACTTCCTACCCCCATACACACATAAAGTAAAGACCTAGGTATAAAATGAAATTGAGAAGTGAATAGTTAAATATTACAGTGATACGATTCCATATAGGTCATCCATGGGTCCCAAGTCTTATGAAAGAGCTGTAGGCTGCCTCTAATGGTGTAGGTTATTTTATCTAAGGGATTTGCATGAATTACTTCATTAATCTATCGAGTGATATTGGAAAGATCTTCATGATTCCACTTAGTTGTGATACATCTTTTGTCAGCTGTAATGGCTAAGCTCACAAAACCTTTTATCCTTTGAGAGGGGAGCCTCAGATCGGTCAAGTCCCACGCATTTGATCACAGATGTTAAAGAAATGTCCCAAGACAGCACTTTTTCAAGATTTCTCAAAATTCCAACCACCATTGTCTAAGCTTAGGACAGTATTAGCGTGGCCATTTCTGAGAACAGCACATTTAGTTTGAAGCCTGAAATTCAGAACTTTGGGTATGAAGGCATTGCTATGAAGTCAGAAAAACATAAAGCTGTTGTAAAAAGCAAACACTTATTACCAGTATTGTTCTTTTAGCACCACCAAAGTCCAACCCCAGCGTAACATAATGTCCATTAAACATTAATTTTACACACGGTAGCTAAACATCAATCAAATAAACGCAATTCATCCTTTTTGTTGCCAGGATAGCATTCAAAGTGGCCTTAAATGTCTTGGAAATGATTAAAAGTAACTTGTTAAAACCTTTTATGGTTTCATATCTTTTGTTTTATTGATTTAGATATCTTTATTTTTTCCAGTAGTGTGAGCATAAACTGTATCATAGAAAAGGAAAGTAGAAAAGAAAAAGCCAGCACCTATAAAACCTCTCCTAGAGATTGCAGGATCGCAGCAGAGGAATCATTTAAAAACACTGGGCACAAGTTTACTAGAATGATCGTCCTTCTCTGCAGCACAAAGAGAAGCCTGTTGAGATCATAAGAAATCATTTGTGTCCATAAATGAGGAGCGCTGCTGCAGGACGCACAGCGAGAGCTCATGTTCATGTCAGCAGGGTTTTATTTTCCAGATATCTCTACTGGTAAGTATTGGTTATTGCCTGGTAAAGGTCTTTGGAAATGTCAGCAAAATTGCCCTATCATCAGCTCCCAGGATGCTGTTCAGGAGGCTATTTTAAGTGCTGACAGTTTCTTACTGATGCAATGTTTGCTCTCAACATACCCGCTTCACATTTATACCAGTTATACACATTTATCCTGAGAGCTGCCCAGTACAACCAGAAGGAGTCAGGCCAGATGGGAGGATCAATAACATGGCACGTCAACCTACCAACCCAAACCATGAGGTTCTACTTCTTGAGGAAGGCTCAGGTTCTTTAATGTGTGCAGCAAAATGTTACAGATGTTCAATCAGTCGGTTGCTGCAGGTGTATTGTTCTTTGTAGCCATCTGTTTGTGCAGCCGCATCACAGCACAACACTAAAAAAACGAAACAAATGGTTAGGAAAGATGGTGAGGCTGTGTGGAGCTAGTTGTAGAGAGAAGGTGCTCCATAAACTTCTCCGCATAATAGACAATAGCCCACATCCACTACATGACCTCCTGATAAAGCAGCACTTTATCTATGAAACAGATGAAATAAAAAAATCACTTTCAAATTTAATTGAAATTCATTCAAAGTCCTAAGTTTAGCATTAGTGGGGCTTTACACTTCCAGCCTTCTTCTGACTAAACTATGTGCGTTGAATGAAATGATGCCGACACAGTAGTATCATTGTTTCCATATGAATGAGATTTTCCTGCTGATCAGTTCCAACGATCTGCTTTCCTCTGAGCTAGAATCATTGTGCTTGGTGACATAGATAGAATATTTGCTTTTTAAGCAAAGAGTGAGACTCGTTTTCCCAGTTTAAATTCTTAAAGCTTTATAATTCAAGAGGAATGACTCACAACAGTGGGTTTCTCTTTGAATCTCGGTTTCTTTTAAGAATGGAAAAGTTTTGATCCCTGAACTGCAGACAGGCTTTAAATACTCTCACACAGAAACTACTACTGCCTTAAAACGGGAATGATAAAAGAAGAAGGATTTCAGAGAGAGGACACTGGTGTGTGCAAAGACTACGTTTGAGCTTTACACTGTGCGCAAGTCTGGACAGGTCAAATAAAGGTTGAATAAAGAATATTCTCCATGCTACTGAAATACCTAAGAAAGACGAGTAAAGGCTTACAATGGAACAGTCTGGTTAATGACATAATTAATGACTGCAGTAAAAAAATTCTTATGAATTACCCTTTCATGTGAAAAGGTAAGTAAAGAATTTCAAGAAGACTATGTAAAGACACCAAGACAAGACATACTCTTTAGATTTAGTGTTATTTCAGATGATAAAACCTACAGTTTGATATAATAGTACAATGTATTTTCCACTTACAGTAGCGTGTGTTACTCTCTCTCTCTCTCTCTCTCTCTCTCTCTCTCTATATATCTATAATATATATATATATATATATATATATATAACAAGTGAGCCAAAGAGCGACACACTAGATGCAATCAAGTGGCACCTCCGTGGCCAGTGCAGAAGTGCCATCCATCCATCATCTTGCTCTTTCCAGGGTCAGGTCGGGTGGCAACGGTTTAACAGGGCACTCCAAATGTCCTTCTCCCCAGCAACACATCCCAGCTCCTCCTGGGGGATCCCGAGGTGTTCCCATGAATAGGCATATGTCCCTCCCGCAGGTTCTGGCTCTGCTCCATGTCTCCTCCAAGTTGAACATGTCCGGAACACCTCCAAAGGTAGGTGCCCAGGGGGCATCCTAATCATGCCCCAACCACCTCAGATGGCACCCGTTCGACGTGAAGGAGCAGCCGCTCTACTCCGAGCACCCCTCAGGTGTCCGAGCTTCTTACACTATCTCTAAGGCTGAGCCCGGCCACCCGGCGGAGAAAGCTCATTCCAGTTACTTGTATCCCTGATCTCATGCTTTTGTTCACTATTCAAAGCTCATGACCACCGATGACGGTTGGACATCAGATGGACTGGAAGTCGAGTCTTCCCCAATATGTGTCAGTCCCTTGAATGCAATGTGTTCACTATAGTACTGTCTTCTACAGTAAATAAAAATAAAAAATAAAAGTGAAATATGTGTACTTGTTTTTTTCAGTGGTGAGATGTTCAGATGGATATCAACCTCAGGGATAGGTTGGTTTTTTAAGTGTGGTTGTATGATTAATCTGTTACCTACAGTAGAGCCAACATACCCACATTGGAGGACCATGCTTCTATGCGAGTCCTCCAGAGCTATGCACCACTGAACAGTAGCTGCAGATAAATGTATTTAGTTATCTAAAAAAGGCCTACCTCTTTTTCTACATACTGTTTATGCGGCAGATCAGCTGTTTCGATCAGAGTTACTGCAGTACAGAAAAACACAAGCATGCACCGTCTTTGTAACCTTTCAGTCTGTTCTGCAACTTCTGACAGCTGAGCTGCAGCGTAAGTTCTACCAGTTAGTGCCAAAGAAAATATCCCTCTAACAAGGAGGTAAAGTGTTGAAAATATTCTTAAAATAGCTACACTTCAATTGATACATTTTTTTCTGACGTGGCTAAAATACTTTTCTGCTGATCCTGTCCACAGCAGTGCAGAGTCTGCTTCTCCAACTAGGGGCACACTGCGCCGTGTGCTGTATGCAACACACTGACCATAGCTAAGGACCTTATAGAACCCTTCACACTTCAAAAGACCCAAACCATGTCTTTGAGTACATTTTCGTTAGTTGGCACTTTTCACGTGGGTTCTGTTGATCGTTCATTCCGCCGACACACCTTTCATGTGTACCACAGGGTTACTGAAACTAACCCTAAACGGAAATTGGTATTTTTTCACTGTATTATTCATCAATACAGTAGGTGTTGTGTAAGTCAGTGCTAAAAATTTAACCATGTTATCGATGTTGTAACTAAAATCGTTAACTTCATCAGGGCAAGAGCACTGAATCACAGTTTGTTGCACTTTGGGGGGAGAATGATAGTGAGCATAGTGACACAGGCTACCACACAGCTGTCAGATGGCTCAGCCTAGGCAAAGTGCTTAAAAGAGTCTGAGAGCCAAGATTCATGAGTAAAGTGCAGTATAGAGGAAAACATTCTCACTCACTTGCCAACACTAAACAAAACCACACCATCATCTGACCACCTCCACAGGCTGTCATCCATGTTAGGAGCACTGCATTGTGAGTTTAAGGCGATTTCAAGACTTCAAAACAGCTGAGAGTGAAATTGAACATGATAGCTTCTCCCTTTACCTGTAGTGTTGCTAATACACCAAGTGATGTTCAGCTCGAACTGATTGACCTGCAGTGTGATCGACTACTGGCAGAGCACTTTAAGTCAGTATCACTGCTGGAGTTTTACTCCTCTCTCAAAGAGCAGAACTTTCCAAACATTAAAAGGCGTGCTGAGAAGATGTTGGCTCTCTTTGGATCTACCTACACATGTGAACAAACATTCTCAGTGATGAAGTTCAATAAATCCAGATACAGATCCTCTCTCACTGATGATCACTTGTCAGCTGTCCTTCGCATAGCCACTGCTAGACTTCGAAGCCCAAGACAGACTGGACCTTTCTCACTAAATAATAAAAGAACTAAAAAAAAAAAAACTGAAAGCATTTATTGCTCTTTGAATGAAGTAAATAAATTGCTGGTACTGCAAAACATATATACATGTTCTATATTGTGTTTTAAATAAATCAAAAAGTAGGATAATTAGTTTTTTGGAGTTTTTACTATTTTTTACTGCTATATTTGACTCCACAATAACAGTGTTATCATATTATGTATGTGTATTCTTACCAGTAGCAGCTCAAAACCATATAATTTACTGCATTTTATAAAGCAATGAAATTATTGAGCAGAATTGAGTTCAGAGTATTAGTCTGGCTCTCTATGACCTTTGCAGAATCTCCTGGGGCCCCTTGGGAAAATTAATTGCCAACCCCTGTTTTAGATCTTTTAAGGGTCTATAGAAACCCTGGATTTATCAATCATTACATATCCATCATTGTTACCAGTACTGTACTGAATGCAACATTTAACAGTGTAAAAATAAACTCGTCAGTACTCTCTGGTGATCAACAAGAGACGTAGATGCTGCTTCTCAAAGTTCACCTGTGATGTAAATGAACGAGGCTTTGGTGGTGCGCTATGTTTCTCATATATGAAAAGTGTACATATTTCTGAGCAGCTGTTTGTAAATTGAATCCACTCAGTCTGTCAATTGAAAGTGACGTCTGACAACAGCTAAATGGATTATCTGTGTAATATCTTATATCTAAAAAAAGAGACTGTCATGAGAGGTTTAAGCTACGCTCACATTTCTAAATAAATTATTTGGTTTCTGTTATCAGCGGATCACACAAGAAAGTCAGACCAGACCATCACATTCTTGTCAGAATCAGATCAGATTTATGGAGGGTCAGAGACAAGCTGGTTCTCATACAGAAGTCTCTGTGCTGACTGTGAAATCAAATGTGAATCCTCCCTCCACTCAGTGTGTGACAGAGTTTGTGGTGTGTTGGCAGAATGCTAATCCTCCTGGGTCATGTGGCACTGAGCCCCCAGAGGCGATTACTGCTTCACTTTACAGTGTAACCTGCTTCTGTCAGAATATTTATATCATCTTTGGCTTTATTTAATAATGGCAGTTAACTCCTCTCACCGGTGTATTTCAGGGACTTGCTGGTGTGTTAGTTACACAGTGCTTCTTATACAAAATAACATGATACAAATAAGTCAGAAAAGCTGGAAATAAATGTGGAATGACCATTTCATGTGATCAGATACATTTTCAACTTGTCAGAATTTTAGCAATGAATCGAGCTTATTGCTTGTCATAATGAACCCTCAGAGCTTCATAGAGTCTTTCATGCTTGTCATAATGAACCCTCAGAGCTTCATAGAGTCTTTCAGCCCGTTGTTTTGGTTTACTTCAATGTTTTGGTTCAGTCTCAAGGCTAAAATACACTGCATGCGGAATCAATGTTAGTCAATGTGTCAGCTCACACAGTCTCCGTCCCCGCTGTGTCACGGCTCCGGAACGACTGCGGCGTCCGGCAGCCCTCCGCAACACATACGCAGAGATCTATTTTTCACGGACGCCGGAGCATGGCGCATAAATTCAGCACAGCACAGAGCAGACCGTGCGGGGAAGGAAATCAGCTACAGAATACAAAATAAAACCCCGGTTGATTTTCAAAATAAAATACTCCGTGTTCTAAGCGGATTGAATTTCATTCCAAGAACACGTCATAATGGGCGGGGGGCGACCTGAAGTCAACAGGTGAGGGGTTTTCAGGTGTAATCATTAATGACACCTCACATCCTTTTTATAAGGACACCAGAAAAAAGATTTGGCATGGAATGCCATTGCAGGAGTCAAAGAGACTACAGCCGGCAACATCGTGCGATTATGCGTGAATTCGCATTAGCTGGCGGAGACGCACCTGAGTGCATCACAAACGGATCATGTGTGAGTTGGTGGACGGCGGAGTACTGTACGCTGTCGTTCCGGAGCGGAGCCGTTCCGCATGCAGCGTATTTTCGGGGTCAGAACTGATAAACCCACTGTGGACGCAAGGGCAACCTCCATGGCTAGAAAATGATGAAGCCAATGGGTGACGTCACCAATGCTCTGTCCATTCTTTATACTGTCAGTGTAGACCACATGATCAACATCAAACAGACAGCAACAGCTGTTTATTTCTGCAAACGTATTAAATGCTGAAATGCTCATTTCTGGTACTAGTATGCATTTTGGCAATATTAATATGGCATTTGGTATTAGGAGTAGTTTGGGCCTTACTGGTAAGGCAAAAAGCCTGCATAACGTTGCCGCCCTTGTAAAATTTGGAGGTGGATCCAGTTGCACGCACATTAACAGACGAGAAGGTACAGTTCTCAATGTGTTTTTAATTTGCATCACAGACTAAGTTACAGTCAGGAATCACCAGCAGAGAGTCAAATAGGAAAATTTCCCAAGCCACTCAATAAGAACACGAATCATAGCCAGAAAACTCAGACCAGAGTCTCGTAGTCAGAAACATGCAGAGTCGGCAACTGAAATTACAAATGGTGAACGCCAGCGAGTCGTGTGTGTGTGATCAGCAAAGAACAATCTGGCAGGGAATGAGTGGAGAGCTGGGGTTTAAATTAGTGGGTGAGTCAATTTGAATCAGGTGTGTGTGCAGATAATTAGCAGGTGTGTGTGTGTGTGTGTGTGTGTGTGTGTGTGTGTGTGTGTGCTGATTGCAGTGGAGCATATTGGAGTGGGGGCATTGATAGAGTCAATGAATGAAATGAACTGGTAAGTGCAGATTGGGACAGCGCCTCTAGTACTACTAGTAAATGTCTACTAAAAGTGCTAGTAAGACCTAAATTGCTAGAGCAACTAGTAGTACTCATGTCCTAATCAGGGCATGGGCAAAGCGGAAAACTTCCTATTGGCACTCCAGTTAAAAAAAAAAAAAGTCAACCAATGAAGACTTGGGATTTTCTCATCATCCCGCTTTCTTCATTTACATCTTGAATTTACATGCTAGTATGACTAATAATACTAAAAATGTCCACTAGCCCACTTGTGGTTTGGCAGTAGTACTATACAGTGAGAGCTTTTCTTGTTTTTTTACTCTGTGCTCTAAAGAAGCCAAAGTACTGTATTTGACCATTTGTTGCCATATTTTGGATGTGATACAGATCCAGTTCATTTTATATATATACACACATATACACAAGATGGGTTGTGTCAGCACTCTGCATAAAAGTAGTCTAGTGTTGAAGCACACTTCTCTGCCTCACAGTGGAATCATTTGTTGTTAAGAGTTTAATATGAAATTGGCCTCATCTGCCTTTCTAAAATGGTTTGCCACCAAACTTGCACTCACTTCACTGTTTCGCTTACATGCAGCACAGAGAACTCTTTAAAACAGTTAATATTTTGGCTGTTATGTACAGTAGATATCTTGTTCTGAACACCATGTAGCGGTCAGAAAAATAGCTGCAGCCCCTCTGTCACCCACCCTCTCATTGTATGCACCTGTGATCGATGTGTTTGGATGTTTCACTGAGACTATTTATTGTTCTTTGTGTGTGTAAGATTACTGTAAGGCAAGACTGATGAAACCTGTGGTGAAATGCTTTGTTCGCACACTTGCACTTGTGAAACAAATGAGTTTATGAAGAGGGCACCAAAGCCTTTCTGTGTACAACTACTTACCTGTATTTTTGCAGTAGTATCTGTGCCTTGGAGTGCAGTGAATTCACAGGGCTCTTTCATAGCCGGAGGGTGCCAGTGTAGATGACAACAGCAGCTAAAACCACCATTATCAGCTGTTGTCAGAGGTGCAACCATGTTAGCATTTGCATACATTAGACTAAGTCAGCAGGGCTGTTTGCTCACAGATAATGAAGCCAGCAGTGACTCTGGACACCTGTTAGTGTCAACCTAAAACAGCTCACCTATCTGACAGTTCAGCACCGCATTTCAAATGGAAATCTGCCTCTGATGCCAGGCCAAATATTGCCACAGTGATTATTTACAAATGCAAAATCTGTGTGTGTGTGTGTGCGCGCGTGCACACAGTACACACACCACCACAGATATACAATATCTAAGAGAACACTGTATTTCAAATCCAAAACCAGATTGTGGACATCAAGTTTTCCAAATTACCCATTAGACAATCACATCATCTCTTAGTTTCATTAGGTTTAGGTCCAAACATGACCTGTTAAGGTTCACAGTAACATCAAGATTTGGGTTGAATTTATTGCTTTATAGCTAAAATAATAAACTCAACATTAAGGTTAGAGTGCAACAGTGGTCTTCGATAACAGAACCGAATGATGACTGTGGGCTGGAAACAGGAAATGAATAGTGACTCTTATCCACCCCAACCACCCCCATATGTGGTCCTCCCTACTTTTGCTCTATAATAAAAATCACATGACCTCCTTCATCATAACTCATTCCATTTATATGTAAATCATAGCCTTTATAAATAAAACAACCACTTGGAGTTGGGCATTTTAACATGGAGGCTTATACTCGCTTTGTTACTTCCACAGAAGTTGCTGCTTGATGTAAAAAGATGTTGGCTGAGGCATTTGCTGAAACAACTGATGGTGTTGGGGGGTAGTCTCTCTGCAGATGTAGATGTTCTGCTTCCACATTACTGTGAGTTTCTCCTGATAAGTAAAGAGTGATTAGATGTGGCAATAGAGGCACAACTAATCAAGCTGATCGATGCTGATACTTTAGACAATGGGTTGAGAGGTGTATACCTACAGAAAGTTAGCACCCGCTCTGCACTTTACTTTGAACCAAAGCAGTAAAGTTGAGAGCCAGGACAATAAAACACTCAGTCTGTCTCAGCACTGTCATCACCGGTCGTGTTTCCAGCAGAAAGTTGTAGTTTTTTTCTGGCATTACAGAAACTTTCAAATGATTCTGCTCACATACCATGAGACAGAAATTATAAAGAGTGGGGCAGTCTGTGTGTCCATCCACCCATCATCGGTAACTGCTTATCCTCATCAGGGTCATCGTGGAGCTTGAGCATATCCCAGCTGACTTAAGCCAAGTTGGCAGTTCATCATCACAGGGCACATTGAGACAAACCACCGGTCACACTCACATTCACAGTTTGAGTTACTGTTTCTCATTTGCTAAAAATTTTTAGCAAAAATTTCTGAAACCTTGCTCCATTTTCTGAAAATATTAAACCCAAAACCTCATCTTCAAGCACTATTTACAAAACCTCTGACCCAAAATCAAACTTTCCCTTCAGAACAGATTTACCTGTGCTCAAAACCAAACACTGCTCTCAAATCATAAACAAAGTGATCAAAATGATATACACTATCAAGCAGTCAATAAATACACCATAAAAATAGAAAACATTGTTCAAAACATAGTTCTCAGGGAGAAGTACATTTTTAATCTCAAAACAAATTTCATATTTTTCTGTTATTGTCTTTTATGGAACAAAAACACGTTCCATCATAGTTTAAAATTGATCAGAAGTTACCTCCCTGCTTTGCTCTTTGCATTTGTTTTTCATCCTCCGTGTTGCTTGAATTTCATCAGATGTTTCCACTCTTTGTCTTCGTCTTCCTCACTTGTGTTTACCAGTATGGATGACATGTGCATTAGAGTGCAAAATGTCTATGGAGGGGGCGTGGTGCATCAGCTTTTGTTGAACGAAAACATGTTCCATCATAGTTTAAAACTGATCAGAAATTACTGCTCTGCTTTGCTCTTTGCATTTGTTTTGTTCTTCCTCCTCCTTGTATTTTCACAGTACTGTACCCTGCATCTCACAAACATGTCCTTTCTCTGTGATCCTGTAATTCTTGTTCTTTGTTGATATGAACCTGCAACCAGTCAAAATCTATTGAGCAGTCAGTACTGTAAACAAATGGAAAGCACAATGTTCAGGGCCAGACAATAACAGTATACATTGTCAGTCCATGCTCTGATTGTTGCTTCATTGGATATTTTCACTCTTTGTCTTCTTCTTTCTTGTCCTCCACCTCTCATACGCACTCCTCTCACATAGTTTCTTCTATCTATTCTCAGACTTTCTCATTCCCACCTTCAACAACCTGTTTGCTGTCTGAACTGGCTTATATTGGTTGTTTCACATCATTTGAAACAAGTGAAATCAATTTTGAGTGGCTGTGTTTACAGTTTTTCCATCAATTGCTAAAATACTAAAACACTAAAGTTCTCACTTTCTTGAACTCATTTAGCTAAGTGAGCAGATCTCACTTACACTTTTCAGCAAAAAACACATTGCGGTGTGGTCTGATGCCACTGTGGTTTCTTCAGCAGATAATGACTCAAACAGCGATGACGTTTTAATTGCTTATTTTGGCTCACGATACAATACAGCTCAGTCGGTGTCGCTCGCAGGCATCTCCTTTGTTTTAGTGCTGCCGACAGCCATGAGCGTTTCTCCTTGTCTCGTGTGTCTCTCTTCTCCCAGGTCCAGCACATTACTGTGTTTTAAAAGGAGAGAGTGATTAGCTCAACAGGAAACCGGTGTGTCAATCACTCTCACCTGGTGCTGCTCTCCTGAGCTCTCTTGCAGCTGATGCACCACGGCCCCTCCATTCACATTTTGCACGTCATCCATACTGGTAAACACAAGTGAGGAAGAGGAAGACAAAGAGTGGAAACATCTGATGAAATTCAAGCAACACGGAGGATGAAAAACAAATGCAAAGAGCAAAGCAGGGAGGTAATTTCTGATCAATTTTAAACTATGATGGAACGTGTTTTCGTTCAACAAAAGACAATAACAGAAAAATATGAAATTTGTTAGATTAAAAATGTACTTCTCCCTGAGAACTATATGTTTTGAACAATGTTTTCTATTTTTTTGGTGTATTGTTTATTGACTGCTTGATAGTGTAGATCATTTTGATCGCTTTGTTTATGATTTGAGAGCAGTGTTTGGTTTTGAGCACAGGTAAATCTGTTCTGAAGGGAAAGTTTGATTTTGGGTCAGAGGTTTTGTAAAAGTGCTTGAAGATGAGGTTTTGGGTTTAATATTTTCAGAAAATGGAGCAAGGTTTCAGAAATTGTGTTTTAGCAAACTGTAATCAATGACATGTCTGCTCTATTTGTATTTCATTTTTGCCACTTGTGTTTACCAGTATAGATGGATGGATTAGCTAAATGAGTTCAGGCAACTGAGAACTTTGTTCAGCCAGTGGGTTTTAGTGTTTTAGCAAATGAGAAAAACTCTTATACATCATCGTTTTTTATACTACCACTTGAGGGCACCACATCTTACAATAACGTCTTCTTATTTCAACAATGACATTTACAAGTGACCCCAAGGCACATAATGAAAGTGACAATGACAGAGAGCCAGCGTTCTAGTACAAAGAAATCAAGCGACTAAGCGTCTTGAGACAATTTGGGAGTTTGTGAGTATGGGCTTCAAGAGATTTTAGAGATCTCAAGAGAGAAGTACATCTTAAGATACTTATGCATTACTTTAGCACTGAGTGAAGTTAGGGTTGCTTGAATGAAGGTGAGATGCAGAGCATAAAGAGCAGCTGGAATGTAACTTATAGAAAAAGACTTCCAGGATCACAGGATGCACATCTCTCTGATTTCACACACTTGTGTAGTGACATAACTACCACGCCATACCATAGAAGATGAAGAAGGTGCAGAAGAATATGCATGGAATTGAAATCTATACATACACTGAACAAAAATATAAATGCAACACTTTTGTTTTTGCTCCCATTTTTCTTGAGCTGAACTCAAAGATCTAAAACATTTTCTGTATACACAAAATAACCATCTCTCAAATATTGTTCACAAATCTGTGATAGTGAGCACTTCTCCTTTGCCGAGATAATCCATCCCACCTCACAGGTGTGGCATATGAAGATGCTGATTAGACATCATGATTTATTGCACAGGTGTGCCTTAGGCTGGTCACAATAAAAGGCCACTCTGAAACATGCAGCAAAATGCCACAGATGTCGCAAGTTTTGAGGGAGCGTGCAATTGGCATGCTGACAGCAGGAATGTCCACCAGAGCTGTTGCCCGTGAATAGAAAGTTCATTTCTCTACCATAAGCCGACTCCAAATTTCAGAGAATTTGGCAGTACATCCAACCGGCCTCACAACTGCAGACCACGTGTAACCACACCAGCCCAGGACCTCCACATCCAGCATGTTCACCTCCAAGATCGTCTGAGACCAGCCACTCGGACAGCTGCTGCAACAATGGTTTGCGTAACCAAAGAATTTCTGCACAAACTGTCAGAAACCGTCTCAGGGAGGCTCATCTGCATGCTTGTCGTCCTCGTCGGGGTCTCGACCTGACCCCAGTTCATTGTCGATGGTGTCTGGCACGTTAGCGAGGTGTTTTCTTCATGGATTAATCCTATGCATATCTATATTATCTCGACAAAGGAGAAGTGCTCACTATCACAGATTTACACAGATTTGTGAACAATATTTGTTTTAGATCTTTGAGTTCAGGTCATGAAAAATAGGAGCAAAAACAAGTGTTGCATTTATATTTTTGTTCAGTGTAGAACATAAAACTCACTGTTGGACAAGATGAGATAATATAATTTATTCATCTTCCAGAGGGGAAATGAACCCTTCACCCTTAATTTACTTAATCACATGAAATGCAATTTCCTGAATACCTTAATGTGAATAAAGGGTTTGCTGTGTTTTCAAGAGTAAATTAAGATGCAAGAAGGTTTAAATTGTTTCATTTTGGCCTTTTGAGAGCCTCTATGCTAAATAAAATGTGTAAATTGAAGGAAAGTCAAGCTTGGGGATCTCTCGTCAACAACTCAATATCTTTGTATTATGTTATCAGGGGTATGTTAAAGGTATTCTAAGGGCATCTTGTTTTATGATGAAATGAATTTAAATATAGAACATCATACAAAGAGCAAAAGCTCACCTGAAATACAGGATCGAGTTTTCCCTCATGTGACCCACACTGTCCTCGTTTCCTCCTGCAGCAGCTGAGACATCCATCAGTATTTGGTAGCTGTCAGTAAAAACATCAGCCTGGAAAAAAAGAGAAATCAATATAATGTCCTGTCTGAGTCTGTCAACCCATTCCAGGCTTGTTAGTGTACAGACATATGAGGGCTGGTGGTCTGCTATTCAATTTCCTGCCCTCTCATGGAAACCCAGCCATCTGGCCTGCTGGTGGCCTCATTAACAGGTGGATGTCTGAACACATCGGTGTGAGCCATGCAGTCACTGCAGGATACCACCACTCTATTAGTGAAATTAAGAACATAAATGCTCCCTGATCTAGATAACATGGTATCAGAATAAGCTGATTAGTACAAATAGAACTGAAGAATTCTGGCACTACCAGATGTCAGCTTGGATCTAAAACACCAAACACACAATAGCACTAATAAACTAACCGAATAAGCCACTAACACACACAAAAAAAACTGTTTCTCAGTGAAGTCTGGCAAACTAAATGATGTAAAGGCTGTTTCTGGATAAACAAAAAAGGTCTATCTCTGTAGATTTCTTTCTGTAATATTCTGAGATGCGATAAAGCAGTAAGAGATCAGGTGCAGTCTTTTAGTTAGCGAAGGTCTGACACATGGTGTTGGCAATGTGTTGGGCGCTGATGCTGAAGAGGTTTCTGTAATCAACAGAGAAATACCACTTGAGGGATGTACACTTATGGTGTGCAATTGCCCAGAAGGATTTCTGCAGTGCAATTCATGACGCTCACTTAATATGAAGCATAATAAAGAATTGTTGCCCCCTTTTGTTACTTAGACACAAACATGATAAAATGTGTTGAAAAATAGAGCTTCTCTTCATGTTTTGTTATAATTGACACATTGACTCTGAGACAATTCTGTAATCCTGTTAGTTTCATTAGACCATGACCTTCAACACACATTGGGACAGTTTTCAGCTGAGTGTGAAGCAGTGGAGGAGAGTCAGCACTTCCAAATGGTTCTCTGCTGGAAAAAACATTGGCTTGCTCCCTCTGGATTGGGAATGAGTTGCTGCCCCAAGCAATGTTGAAACATCTTGGGATCTCATTCATGAGTTACAGAAAAATGGATCAAGAAATGGACAGGTGGATTGGAACACTGTCAGCAGTAATGCAGACGTTGTACTGACTGTTGTGGGGAAGAGGGAACCGAGTTGAAACTCTCAATTCACCAGTTGATCTGTATTCCAGCCCTCACCTATGGCCATGAGCTCAGGGTAGTGACCGAAATAATGAGATCACTGATACAAGCCACCAAAATGAGCTTCCTCTGTAGGGTGGCCTGACTCACCTTAGAAATAGTGTGAAAGTAAAGCCGCTGCTCCTTCATGTTGAAAGAAGACAGTTGAGGTGGTTTAGGCATCTGATTAGGATGCCTCTTGGGCACTTTCTTTTGGAAGTTTTCTGTACAAGTCTAGCTTGGTGGAGACCCTAGGGCAGACCCAGAAGTCACTGAAGAGATGACATATCCAATTTAGTCTGGGTGTACCTGAGGATGCCCAAGCAGGAGCTGGAAAATGTTACAGAATGCCCTGCTTTATCTGCTGCCACTAGTTGGAACCTTGTATGGCAGCCAATGTGTGTGAATGTGATATGTAGTTTAAAAGTGCTTTGAGTGGTCGCAAGACTATATAAGAACAGTCCGTTTACCATTTACTTCTGGGGTTGTGGCCAAGCGGCAACCTCCAGTTCTGGGAAATGAAGCCAATGCAGAAGTGCTAAAAGCTGTAGTTACTTGAGCAGCCGTAGAAGTGAGTCAGTCTCCATAAGTCCCCATGTTCAAATGTCCAACTTCACAGCAGAAATATAGCTATATAGGTCTCTATAGCTAATTTCCTCATTCATTTTTATAAAACTCACCTGTTCAAATGATATTAAGACTTAAAGTTATGCATAATTAACAGTGTGGCCGCTTTGATTGACAGGCAGGTGCCATTACAGATGGCTTATTCAAGCACCCACCATTCTGTCTGCCTCAGGTCTGTCGATGATCCACGACTCTGCCGATATTTAGATGAACCTTCACACATTTATATTTCGCTGGCTAGTTATTTTAGCACACATTTACTTAAACTGCTGATATTAAGCCAGCTTACAATAATAATGCCTATTGCCTCATCCTCATTGAAGAGGACTGTAATCATGTAACAAATTGCACTGTGTATGTTAATTAATATTATTGTTGTTGTATAATTATTGTGGATTTAATACATGAGGCTATACTTAAAGAGTGAATGTTTCTCAGGAGCAGCTGGAAAGTTAGTCACTGCTTTTTACTTTATTCTTTTATTTGACTTTCTGTTCAAAAATGAAGTTAAGGAGCCTTCTGCGCATGCGCAAGTCTCAGGGAAGGAAGCATGCCACTAGTCATGTGACAATAACAACTCTCTCCGGATGTTCAGGTCACTTACCGCAACACGTCCTACTGCTACGTCTTCATAATAAAGCAACGACCCCTACACAATTATGAATGAATATCGCTAGAAGAAGAATATAGGCATGTGGAAAAAAAACACACCTATCCCCAAAACTGATAAGGTAAAATCACTGCGTTTTTTTTCTAAATGATAAGCCACGTAACTTTATTTTGAAAGTGCACCCGTCTGTCTTCCGCTCTAAGTGTAGCGAACTTAACCCGGCAGAGTCAAAGTACATCCTGAAGCCGGACTGACCGCGGGGTCGTTGCCCCGGCTCCGGTTGTTCTTGTTGCCTCCCTCGGTGAGAGTTAACATGGCTCCGCTCCGGTTCTGTGCGAACATCTCCTGGCTGTTCACGGAGCTGCCAGACTTCAGTCAGAGGATCTACGCGGCTGCCGCGGCGGGCTTTCAGGCTGTGGAGGCAGCCTGGCTCTACGACTGCGACCTGCAGGAGCTCCAGAGGGCCAGAGAGGCTACAGGGGTGGAGGTGGTCCTCATCAACACTCCACAGGGTAAACTAAACGCACCAGCGTGGACCCTCACACAGCTGCTGCTCACTTCAGCCACACTGTGCTGCTGCTGATGCTTCCATGGTGGTTCTGATCAGATGATGTTAATCATCTTGTGTGTGTGTGTGTGTGTGTGTGTGTGTTGCAGGAGATGCAAAGGCAGGTGATCTTGGTCTCGGAGCAGTTCCTGGAAGAGAAGCCGAGTTCAGACAGGGTCTGGATCTGTCCTTGAAGTATGCCAGAGCTCTGGGGTGCAAAAGGTGAAGCTTCACAGCAGAACATGGAGATGTGCATGTGCTGTTCTGTGAGCATGTTCCTGCAGCATGCAGCTCGGTCACGTGCCTCTCAGTTCGATATCATTGAACTTGATTGATTCAGAGCCTTTAATTGCGCAAACAGACCCACATTCACCACTACTGTGTCTTCATCAGAGTCAGCGCAGAGTAGGTTTCACTGGATAATTGCTTGAACGGGATCTCAGCTCTATTTGATGATGGATGCAAGTGTCAGGACCGCACCTATCGAGTGTAATAAACGAGAGGAAACATGACAGCTTCATTTAGGACAAAAGGCTGCACTATCAGGCATCCAACACGCCTCTGTGTGGAGCTGTGATCAGGTCACCACCACCACCACCTCCTTCTTTCTGTGCTGCAGAGCCGTGGCGGGCTTGTGCATGTCTTTGCAAACCTCCTCAGAGGAAGGTGTGATGAATAGCCATAGAGCCAACATGCACACCTTCCATATAACTGTGCACTGTGAAGCACTCCTCAGCTCTATAGAGCGTTTTAGTGTCTTTCAGCAGTTGAACTCAGAACCCACCGGCCTTAGTTGGATCATGCAGATGTTGACAGATGACAGAAAGGAAACTCCATGCGCCATTTTTGTTTGCACAAAATGTCCAATTACCCATCGACACAAAGTAGTCTCTGTCCTTCAAACAGGACGTGACTTTATCACACAAGTCGTACAACTTGTCGGACCGAATCGTCTGTCCGTTAGCAGCACCGGCTTATCCTTTAAAGGGTCACGGGGCTGGAGCCAATCCCAGCTGACATTGAGCGAGAGGCAGGGTACACGCTGGATAGGCTGTCAGTCACAGAGTGGACACATAGTGACAAACTGTTCGTGCTCACAGTCGCACATTTAGAGTCGCCAATTAACCTGCCCGACTTTGAACTGTAAGAGGAAACCGGAACGCCCGGAGAAAGGCCAACGCAGGCACGGGAACCACACAAGGTGTCAGTCAAAGGTTCGCAAATGAAGTGCTGAAAGTTGTTACCTGTTGTCCAGGGTAAATCTATTTTTTAAAATCTGTACTTTGTTACAGCATTTTTATGATTGTGATGGCTGATGTTTTAGTTAAACCAGCTGCACTGTGGTGATGTTTGCACAACTCTGCTAAAGAGGTTTTGAATAGTTCTATGTAACTTGACTTCACTTTAAGCTCTATTTCCAGCCTAATATTTTGTAATATAATTAGTCAGTATAACATAAGTGTAATTAGTTAATGTCACTTTGTGAACTGGGATTTAAAGCAACATGTAGAAATTGGTATTTTTCCAATTTAGCGCCACCTACATTCAACAGTCTTAGCTCCCTTCATCAAGGTCCCTTCAGGTCACTTCGCCTCTGCCATGCTCTTTGTCCACTCTCCTTGCTCTCATTCTGGTGCACATTCTGGCATCACTCCCTGTCTGCATCCCCTGCCACCCTGGGTCTGAAACCCTTCTCTTCCCCCGTGGTACAAACACTGACACTCCTCTGGTGCGTTAAGCTCACAGTCTGGGCAGCCCGTCTAACATTAGCTAACAGCAGCTACAGTTGTGTTGGTAATATCTGCAGACAGCAGGGTAGCTAATGCTATAGATAGACTGAATAAAGTAGAAGTACAGTGATGATGTAACAATACCGTAAACAGTGACATGAATACTAATATAACAGTGTTTTCACTGCAGGACGGCTGATAGAACATCTTTTATGTGAATGCTGCGTTCATTTCTACAGATTACACAAAGTACATTGAGTGTAGATGTACATGTTTACTTAAAAAAAAGCTCTGACAAATGTAAAGATCAATGTCTGGATTCTAATAATCAAAATAACGTTTCACGGAAATAAAAAAAAAGCGTGTCATTATAGGAAGGGACCTATTTAAATACAATCATTTGGACAGCCTTCATGCATAAAGCGGCTTTTCACCTCTTCAACATTGCATTTATGTACAAGTATTTTCATGAATCCATCAGGATCCACCTGATGGCAGGGAGGGTCCCTGTGGGCTTACAAAGAACAGCGGTTGCCAAGGAGATGGAGGGCGTCTTTGTGCAGAACCTAAGCTATGCTGCTGATGTCCTCTCGAAGGTGCGGGACCTTTTTCTTTCCAACATAATGACACTCTGCAGAAATGAAAAGATCAGATTAAAACACATGTAACTGACATTTCCTGGAATTTAATTTACTACAATTATTTTACACCATAAGTCAGTGCTGATGCTCTCTGTGTTGATGTGAATGTTGTTGAAATGTCACAGGAAGGAATCACTGGTTTGATTGAGCCAATCAACACGCGGATTACAGATCCCAGGTATTTCCTGGACTCTCCTCATCAAGGTAAGACACACGTTATGAGGCAGGAACCTCAAGCACGACTTACATGTGGGGAGTGGGGTTGCCTCCACCTTTTTCTTTAGGACAGCTTTGCACACTCTTGACATTCTCAATCATTTTTATTCATCTGTTATTCATCTTGGAGTGGTAGGCACTTGATTTGCCCACACTCTGATGTGTTAAACAGAATCAGTTTGCACAGGAAGCTGTCAGATATTAGACAGTAAGTGAAGGTCAGTTATGCTGCGGAATAATTTAATTGAATGTTTAAAATTTTTACATCCCAATATTTTAGATTGGTGGAGGGCAGATCAGCCCCACCGGCAGACTTAAACTGTCCAAAGAAGAAAAAACCTTTATGTTTAGATTTCTGACGGAGCATTCCAAGTTTAAAGGTCCGGCGTGCAGTGGAATATAATAAGAGTATGAATGTTTTTATTACTTTACCGCCATGTTTCTACAAACCAATCATTGCTTCTAGATGGCCACTGTACTTTATCCTTCATACTTGCAATGGGAGGGTGAGGCAAGCAGTACTCACTTGGTTGCAGTCTGCAGCTTCACCACTAGCTGCCACTAAATCCTACACCCTGCACCTTTAATATTTGTACTTGTTATGGAATTTTCTATCCTTAGGTTACACAAGGTCATGTGTGGGCCTTGAGGTCCTCAGCAGTATTAATTGTTTGGCTTTGATTGGGAAGGAGACCTATTGCTGCCTTCCTAAATTGCTGTTCCAATCTGCGTAAACAGACATCTGTGTCTCCAGACTAGAATATGCTGACAATAACACCTCCATGGGTAAAGACATTCTCTTTGACTAATTCTGGGGCGTGTAGTATTTGTGGTGTGATCGTTTGGTTTAAAGTCTATCCACCAGGATGAGTTGGGCAGAATTTGAGACCGACTCAGGAACTTCTGATGAACTTTGAGAATGTCTCTAATAAATAATAAATAATACAGCATAAGACATCAGAGGCTCCTGAACACTTTCTTTCTTCCTGACCTCACCATTGACCTTTGACTTCAGCAATTTCTCCACAGTAGTACTCACTGAGTTCAAATGTCCTCTGTGTGTGTGTGTGTGTGTGTGTGTGTGTGTGTGTATGTCATCATGTTCTTCCACTTCTGATAATATGTCAGAAGTCAGTTTGCCACCACAAACACATTTTTCCCATCAGGTCCACTGATGTGCGTGCACGGCACACTCCGTACATGATCATGAGTCGTGATGGAATGGATTCAGACAGAATGAGTTACAGTGTGTGTGTGTGTGTGTGTGTGTGTGTGTGTGTGTGTGTGATGTTAGAATAGTATGCTCAGCAGATTTGATGCTGTACAATGTTGAGTACAACCCCCTGTCTGACATACATAATGTCTGGCTACCTGCCATGACTTATTTCTCAGCTGATTTCCATTTTTGTGTCTGTAGCTGCTGCGATCCTGGAGAAGGTTGGAAAAGCAAACATCAAACTGCAAATGGTGGGTGTTCATATTTGTCTTGAAGGTCCGGTGTGTCAGATTTAGGTGGTTCCATTTACAGAATATAATACTCATAACTCTGTTTCATCCATGTGTAATCACCTGAAAATGAGAATCATTTAGTCTTTTATCTCTACAGGTGCTGTGGGTCCTCTTTTATGGAGTCCACCATATTTCTGCAGTAGCCCAGAACAGACAAACTAAACACTCTTTCTGAATTAGGTGATTTGTGTTTCGTGGCGAGCATAGTTTGAAAGTTAGGATGGAGATGCTACTGGATCCTGCACACTGGACCTTTTTTTAATTTGAGATAAATGAAGGAAATAAAATCTTCGCTCCTGACCTAACAGATGTCTGAACTGTTTCAGGACGTCTTCCACTGGCAAATTATGGATGGAAACCTGACACAAAACATAGAAAAGTATTTCCACATAATCGGTGAGTATGATGTGACATAAAGCAATTTGCACAGCTTACATCCAGACACGATATCCATGCAGATGAATGAGAATACAGCACGCCGTCTGATGTTCTGTAATTAGATGACAAGAGGGGAGGATGATATGTGATGATATATGTATGTGGCTGTACTATATCGCTGCTCTTCAGCTAAACTGGAAAACATGGATGGATAAAGCCTCTTATACATCCAGCAGACACACAGCAGCAAAACAGAGTTCTGAAAGAGGCTAAAGCTGTGCAGCTCTGTAGAGATAGATGGCGATAATTCAAAAAATGTGAGACCTGATGCGAGTGTTGTTCACTAAAGAGCATCAGTCAAGCCTTTGAATGTAATGAAAGATACAAAGAAAGGCATCAGCAGTCTGTGAAGAAGTCTTGTGGTCTGTCTCAGGTCACACTCAGATCGCTCAGGTTCCAGGCAGGAACGAGCCCGACAGCGCCGGAGAGCTCAACTACAGCTACCTGTTCAACACGCTGGAAAACCACGGCTACCAGGGGTACATCGGCTGTGAATACAAGCCACAGCGTGAGCGCTCTGTTCATTTGATTTATTATGGAGTGATAGAACAAAAAAAAAAGTCACGTTAATTAACCATCTCTGTCCACTGCAGGCTCCACGGAGGAAGGTCTGGGCTGGCTCAAAGACTACCGCACACACAGCAAGTGATGAGCCCGGCTGTCCAATCACAGACGCGCGAACACGTTATGAACATATCAGTTTCATCACAGTTATTTTTAACCTTTTTTAACAAGGTTTGCTTGACTCAGGCAAATATGATCTCAGGCAGAAAGAAATGATCGTGTTAATTGGAGTCGAGTGAGCTCTTATTTGAAAATAAAACCAACGTGACTAGATGAGAATTTTCTCCCATGATTCTTTTTTTTTTTATTTCTTAAAAATGATGAAGTGGAAGAAGCAAAGACCGTCTGGAGACTCAGACTGCTGATGATAAAGTCTTGACTGATTCCACAGTTCAGCTCGGCAGCTGCTCTACACGTGACATCTGTTGGACTATTGTTGGAAGTCATTGAGTAGCAAAGCATAGAATCCATATTTCGCAGCAGAGCTGTACGTTTGGCCCGTCGAGGTCAAGTCCTGGCCTCTGTAGTCGGACTGTGCACCCAAACCAAACCCTCCTGGATGAGTTCAGTTATTTCCAGTGATTGGAGCTCTTCCCGTGACTTGATTGACCTCCCCACACTCTATTGTCAGCTTTGTCGGGCGAGACAAATTACCTTTGTCATTATTAGTACACGGAGTTCAACTCGCTTTAAACCTGCAGAAGTTTAATCGACCAGAATAAGTGGAAACCTTGGATGCTCTCGGAGGTTTGACTGGCTGAGCGTCGGCGGTATTCCGTGCAGGTTTTCTGCCCTCGTTTTTGGCGGTTGCACAAATTGGCGGTGCTACGTTTGTGATACGACTTTGATATTCATTCACTTTTTTTCCAAAGCTCAGTCATACAGCCATGGTGATGGAGACTTAATGTTCTTAAAAACAAAGCAGCCCGTTCAGCCTCTGCACATGAGGCTTATTATTTCATCACATTCTCGTCGTCTCTGTGACCTTTTCAGGTCTTTTAATATTCTTTTAACAATGGAGTAACGCACTGTGAATCACACCAGTCTGACAGCAGTGTGATTCAGTCGGTGTCAACAGCGATTCAGAGCCGCCCCGTATCCAGCTAGAATACATCATCTGTGGTGCAGAGTTGAAAGCGTGATCAGCACTCGTATTGTTGGCTGATCATATGATCGTACTCATGATTGGCTGCCATGGAACTTTATTGAGTTTATTTAAAGCCGAAGTGTTGATGTCGTGTTGGACTTGGTCTTTAACTTCTGTTGTATAACACATTTTATTATGTATAAACATTTTTACTGTAAAAAATAAATTTTGATAATTGTACTGAAAGATCTTGATTCCTTCTTTAACTTTATACATTATGATTAACTCAGCATTTCTTCCTTGTTGCCTATAATTGAAGGACTATAACTGGGACGCAGCCAGTGTTCATTTCGTCAGACCAAATATGTTCGTCAACAAGCCTTTTTCCCTTGACAAAGACGAAACGATGACGAGACAATACAATGTTCTAAAAACACTGACGAAAAATGTGCCAATGTGGGTTTTTGTTGACGAATAAAAACGAGATGAAAATATCACGCAAGAACAAAAACGTCCTCCTTGTTTTCGTCTACTATATAAGAAAAAAAGCAGCATCCAGTCCTGCTGTCATGTGTTTGTGCCAGCACTTCTTTTACTGTAGCAACGTCACGGCCACACGTTTGAGATCCTCTTGCTTCTCTCGCACCTGTGGCTTGAAAACAAACAGCATGCAGGAGAAATGCGGCGTACGGACAGTGCAATCTAGAGCATGAAACGGGCCTTAGAAGTCAGGCCCGACCCGGCCCGGGCCCGGTAGAATTCTACCCGAGCCCAGGCCGGCCCGTTTTGATTGACAGCTTTATGGAGCCCGAACCCGTATGCAGCCCGACATTATTAAAATGTGCGCATATGGCATAACAGTCAAGAATGAGTCTAGCCTCCCCATTTGTGCTAAACACTAACAGTGATGGACTCATCTTAATTTGAACATTTTAGTAGATGCAACTGGGATAAAATCAATTTATTTATATTGAAATTTAACAATTGCATGTAGAAGATGACAGAACATGTCATAATATGGTGTACCTGCTATTAGTAGATTAAAAAATGAAATCAAGTGCATATTACGTGTGTATTGAAACAACAGACAAGACACTTAGCAAAGCTGCATTGAAGATGAATTCATTCAATTCAATCAAGACATTTAAATCAATATGTTAGCTGTGGAACACAAGTGATATATTCCTGAAATAAATAGAAAAAGACTAAAATGTTTTGATTAAAACTGGACTAAAATTCCCTGTGTTCACGTTTGACTAAAACTGGACTAAAATATGACTAACAAAAATGATTTGTGAAAGACTAAAAGTGACTAAGACTAAGAATGAACTTTGAAACAAGACTAAGACTAAATTGAAAAATGGGTGACATAATGAACATTGGATGCAGCAGTGTGGGTTCAGTTCCAAGCAATCACTCACTCTCCCCCAGTCCTGCCTGTCTTTGGCTGTAATAAACCAGCACATACATTTTTATTCAACACAGACTTCATGTCTGGCATGTCTTTGTGTGTGTGTGTGTGTAATCTAACAATGGAGTGAAAAATAACATTTCCCACAGAGGGATTAATAAAGTCATTCTCGTGTTGCGTATAGCTGCTGTCTGCTCTTCCTCTGACAGACTGATGTTACTGCTTTATGCAAGATTTGATTGGCTGTATTGAAATAAGGTCTCCAGAACTAACGGCGTTCTGCTGAATTAATGCGGAAATCGAAGAGGAACAAAAGATTTACAGGGCAGATATGTACGTGCAGCAGACAAAAATTTAATGTGAAGTCATGTCTGAAGAACTTAGAAATCAGACCTGGAGTTGGTTATCCATGAATGACAAACACAGTCTCATTAATCTGAATGAGTTCATCTTAGTTTTGTCTTTATTTATTGAGGTTTATTTGCCTTTAATGATCTCCCACAGGGACTTATTGTTCTTGTGTTCATATAAAAACGATGTGACACGTTCACCTTCATCCTACTGCTTTATTAAGCATTTCACATACTGTATAAAGTGTTCTGTATATACATAATATACATTATACAGTCAGAGACATTGCAGTGTTTATATTACAGAGTCAAAATGCTAAGGGCTTACTCGTTACACTTCACATTTTGCATGATGGATATCCAGTGTTTAACATTCAGACTGAATCCTCTGAGCGCTGACAGCGCCGCTCAGCGTTTCTTCATTTTACATCCATGAGGAAGCTCAAACATGTTTTTGGTTTCCTTCCTGTGACAGCGTGTCAAAAAATCTAAGGCTGCTCAGTATGTCATTAATGACGGCGCCGCGATGAACATCGAGCCTTCGTGTTGCGATGACACGCTCTTGTTTGAGGCTGGCTCCTGCCCTTGTGTAAATTGAGGTGTGATTACCAGCCGCGGCGTTTCAGAATGCACAAGTCAAACTCATCGCTCCGAACATGCTTTGGAAAACACTCAGCGCTGATGACATGTGGCATGCTATTATGCAAATCATCAAAGTTAATATGACCCATTTTCTTTCCTATAAAAGGCAATTTTTGTCACATTCTCCAAACCCACTTAGGCACTTTCACTGCATAACGTCAGGAGTGTGTGTTTCCAAAGATCTTCTATGCAGAGCTGATGGAATGACAACAGTATCACTTCATAGGTTTGGGAATTTAGAAAAAAAAGAAAGGAGGAGGGATAAATAAACAGAAAAAGGCACTTTGGGACACCAGATACGGCAGTGGGGTTCAAGTGAGTAAGAGGTTTGACACTTGTGAAAACATAAAAGCACTGACAGCTCAGCTGACTCTCACTCATATGGAACACTGATGCGGTATGAAGAGCTAGCAAAATGCTACAAGAAGGCACAAGATCCAAGAGAGCTCAGACCTTTTCATGAAGCTGTGGAGCGGAAACCTCGTGCAGCCAGTAGGCTTCATCATTGGTTGCTTATGACCGACTCGCACTGCGTTTCAGCATCACAACTGCTAATACATATTTAAAGTGATGAGATAAATACAGTGGATAAATGTCTTCCCCACTGATACAAACAGGTCAGAGCACCTTCTTCTCTCAGGTTCTGATCCACCAGCCCAGAAGCATTCCGCTCATGACACGACACCAAAGAGACGGACATCTACTCATCTACACGTTTTTCTCGTCTAGTTCAGGATGGTCAAAGTCAAACAGTGAAAAGGCTCTGTGCTAAAGGTCTTCAGACAGACCTGATCCCTGAAAACCCTGAGGACCCAACCCAAAGGGGTGTCTGGTCCAGACTTTGTAAACCCCTCTCAGCTGCAGGTTGAGTTCAAATCAAACTGCTACAAGTCTACGGACTGTGCAAAATTTGGATTTTGGTTTGATGACGCAAGATGTGTCTTTAATCGGCAAATGACTGTCCTCACCATGGGACGAGGAGCCTTTTTCATTTGTCGTTCAGTTTGTAGTCATGACTCCTGCTTAATTGTTTGAACTATCAACAATCTGGCTCTTCGATGGACAGTTGAATTCAGTCAGAAATTTCAGTCGTCTCCTTGCAGTTACTTCGATCAGTCCAGTGGTCTGATTTCTCTCCTGGTTTTGTACTAGTAAACTTGTTTAAATATTACTAAAGAAGCATGTTAAATGTAATGTTATGGCTTCGGCTGCTGTCTCTGCAGAACAGACATCATATTGCCTGTGTGTTCCAGTTCTTTTTACTTTACATTCACGGTAGACTTGTACGAATAAACTCTTTCTTTCTCTCTTTTTCGTCTTGTGAACTTTACTGGAAGTGTTACTGGACAAAACTGACCTGGGAATTCTGTACTAATGCCTGAGGTTTGTCTGTTTATGCCAGAGATACCCGAAAACATGCCAAGAAACACTACGTACTTTGTTACATTGTTTTGGTTCAAATAAATGGAGAAAAAAGGATGGTCGTGATCCAAAGAACGTCGGGGTGGCTTAGTGGGTCAAACAGGAATTTCTAATGGGTGACTGGAATATTTGATCTCCATATGAAAAAAGAATCAACTTTGATTGTTTTACATGATTTCTTTCTCTGTCTTTTGGCAAATGCACACAGGAAACAGAAATAAGAATCTAACCTGCCAGTCACATCTCCTTCACTTCACTTCTTGTCCAGTCAGTACGGCGTGAAATGCTGATTATATAACTTAACACAACAGATGGTGTCTGGGCAGCTTTATTTAGCAGAGCTAATTTTCCTTGCAGCTTAATATTATGTTTTATAAATGTGTATATTTGTTCTGATGTTAGCAGAGGCGCTGTGCCCCCACTGTAACACTGTAACACACTGAGGGAAACCCTGCTCATTCATCAGTTAGCCTGGCTCAGTGAGCTTCACTGTCGGCAGTTTTTTACAGATTTTGCACTTCGTATGTTCACAGAGAAAAGTGACGCAGCACTCAGTGAATGCTTGTGATTGATTTCTTTTTAACATTCCATCTTGTGGATGTGTCGCGTTAATTCCTGCACAGAACTGACGCTCTGGAGTAACACAGGATATATGGGCTGGTTCTACTGCATACATGAATGCCTAAGTACATCAGAGGATTGAGGATACTGAACCAGCTAATGGAGGTTTTCTGTGTACCACTTTGGAGCCATTTAAAGATTTTTTCCGATTGTTTTGGGGCTGAGGAGGTGAACTGATGCAAGAACTCTACACTGCTTGAAAAAAGGAAAAGAGATGGCACACAGTGTGCGGGCAGATAGTCCATTCAGGTTTGAGTTTTTTGCCTGGATCTCCAGTCTTTTTCTGTTGGCCATCAATTCTCTGAGCTGTAAACACTTCTAGTAAACACGTCCTGTAAGCTGCAGGCCTTTAAATAAGTACAGAAACATGCTGCTCCTCCACTGCTGGGAGATTTTCCCCAAATGACCTCCTGTGTTCTGTTCCTCTACCATCGCTTCCTGTTTCCAAGGATCACATAAGTTTAGGTAACACTCAGCTCTATAACAGTCCCGTCCAGAGGTTATAACAGGCCGTGTTGATGACAGACTCCAGGTGATGATACATGGACACCAGCTGAGGAGGAGGACTGCTGCTGGCCTGCGTCTGTGACGGCAGCGGCTCCCGGAACACGACCTTTAGACTCTGTGGGAGGAGGAAACAAAATATCTCTGAGATGTTGACACAACTATAGTGTTATTACAAGAATATTAATTGTCATATCAGTTTTAAAACTCACTGTTTTTCCAGCTTGGGTGTCCAGAAAGACCAAAACAAAGCAGTCAGTGAACTTCTGGTTGAGAACAGCCTGAAAGCAGATGACGGATAAGACATTTAAAAAGTGACCAAACAGGATTGAAGTGTTCAGAGCTGCTGCTTGTAGAGGAATTTATTCACCCAAAGTCCTATTTGAGGTTTCCTCTCCTCAAAACTACAATGTTCCTCAACACCGAAACAATGAAGTCTCCTGGATAACTGAAGTACTGCATACTGTAAGCTTTTGTTTTGACCTTTAGTTCTACAGTAAATATTGATAGGGTAAGTCTGGTGATATTCTATACTGTTCTTGTTGTCGGCAAATCCCACAAACCACCATTGAATGTATTCTACGAACAAGTGCCAAAGAGCCTCTCACACTGTAGACACACTGCAAATACTCACTGGAGTACCAAATGTGAATGAATCCGCTGTTGAAAATAGTTCCCAAACAAAAGCAAAGTTTCCTTCTCTTTGATAAAATCTACAGTGTCCAGCTGCAGAAACTTCAGAGTTTATTTAAAGCTGTTTACATCTTGTGTGAGCAGTGAGTGTGAGGAAAAAAACCCCAACCCAACAATTTCACATTTATTCAGAGAAATCGCGTTCGAAAGGTTCTAAAGGAAGTTTTACCTTCTGATAAATAAACATTAGTGGAACTGAAAAGAACAAATGCACATTTAATGTTCAGGTGAGTTTCAAAAGTGTGCTAGTAGTTGTTCAGATTTAATAACCAATAGCTGCCTGGAGCAGCAGGAACAGTACATTTAAATTTCTGAAGCACAACGGTGAACTGATTTGATTGGCCCTACCCATGAGTCTCCGTTTGTTTGGAGTGACTCCATGGAGCTAAACATGTGCAACGACACGATGAAACATTCGACAGAAAAAGGCGCAGTTATTAAAATGTAAACAGGGAAAAGCCAGAAGTGAGAGGTCAGGATGGCGAAGAGCCAAAAGAGATTCTTTTGATCTCCAGATTTCTCATTTACAAATCGAATGAGTCTCCTGAACTCTGAACGATTCCATAATTATCCCCCGCGAGATGAAGAGAATCCCTCTGGAGTCTTTTGTTTACACTGAATCACTGACACACTAAAGAGCGTCTCCTCACCAGATATTGGATGCCCTTGTCGTCGAAGTGCCTGCAGCTCTGGGGGAAGCGGTTCAGGAGGACTTTGATCAGACTCTGGTACCAGGCTGGACTCATGGTCAGGAAACAGTCCTACAGAGACACATCACACACACTGTCATTACCACAAACCGTGTTTCATTTGACTTTTCCCTCATATTCAAATATTATAAAAAGCTCCTGTTTAGTGAATAAAGCTTCTCTGTCATGATGGCATATAACCTAGGTGTCCCCCAGAGGTTCTTGTAGGGGGCACTGAGGGAGTACGGGATGCTACCAGCAGGTCTGGTTCTTGTACAACCAAAGTGAGAGTTGTGTCTGTATTCTTGGCACAAAGTCAAATACATCAGATAGACATACTCAGTTGGTGTTGGTTGCCCCTAGTCCCTGATTCTGTTTGTGATATTCATAGAACGGAACAGGACCAGCACCTTCAAGTCTAAGGCCATGTTGCTGCCCCAAGCGAAGGAGTTCAAGTATCTTGGGGTCTTGTTGACGAGTGATGGGGAAATTAAGTGTGAGATGGACCAGTGGGATGGGACTGTACCAGACCATTGTGGGGGAGCTCGGACATCTGAAGGAGGGACTACAATAGTCTAGCCTGGGGACACCACGGGATCCTTCAGGAGGAGCCGGAACGTGTTGCTGGGGAGAAGGACGTCTGGAGTTCCTTGCTAAACCTGCTGCCACCACGACCCAACCCCGGATAAGTAGAAGAAAATGGATGGATGGATGGATGGATGTCACGGTTGCATGAGATCAGCCAACATTTTGTTTGAGATACTGTCTCTACTGATGAGATGAGATTCTCAATGGAGATTGTTTCAATGTAATATATCCCTACACAATACAAAATCAATACAGTATTAAAGTTCCTGTCAAGTGTTGACTCAACTCTGCACTTGTTTATGAGGCCATAGATTGTGGCGTTGCATCAAACAGTAATCTTCTTATTTCGGTCACCCCTCTGAGTGATCTGTCCATGGTGAAAGTTTTGGTTTTCAGATATCTAATGTCTTTCTGACCCCATCACAATACAGAGGAGGACAATGGAATCTCTTTACGGACTATTAAAACTGTAACAGTAATATAATATTTCTCAATATTTCGGTTAACCGTAACGCGATTAAAAAAACAAAGCTTACTGCCTTGAAATGATTCAATTACCACTCTAAACCCAAAGATGAAAAAGGTATGCAGCATCAACTCTTCTACTACAGATATATACTCCAGCCAATCACGTGGAGTAAGAGAAGAGAAAGGGTCATGTGACAGCGTTCACCAGCACGACTTGATTCAGAACTTCATAGTTAGGACTTGGTGACTTCTCTGTGGCTGTATCTACCTCTGAAGAATGTTTATGACAGGCAGTCCATCAGACTTTACAGAGATTTCATTGTGTTCCCAGATCTCAGCTATGGACCTTCACAATGTTTTTATAACTTAACCTAAGATATAGGCTGTAATAAATCACAATGACCCCCATATTCCCACAGCTTAGTTTTGAGTGCTGACTCTTACCAGTTGCGGGTCGATCTCCCCAACCGAGCGGCTCTGCACGGCATCCAGCAGCTCTTCCAGCTCGCTGAACGACAGCTTGGTCAGCTTCAGTTTGTCCAGCGCCAGGTGCTCTCCATGGAACAGCCTCCTCCACAGGTTATCCCTGCGACAGTGACCCATGGCCTGCTCCACGCTGGCCTGGATCTGTCTGCGGGCTGACGCCACCTCATTGTTGAGCAGAGGGAACAGGGGAGAGGGGTAAAGCAGCCCCTGAGCCTCTGGTCCACCAACTGCCAGAGGGTAAAACTCATTGCCATCGCTGGGGGCCAAGGCAACTGCAGCTTCGGATGACGTGTCCTCCCAGAGGTCCTGCTCGGCGCCGCGTGACCCGCAGGCCTCTGCTCGATCTGGGGGGAGACGGCCTCCCAGCTCACCGGGGTCACGGTGGATCTGAGGAAGCTTCTTGAAACGGCGCATATCAGCAGTGAGGCGGGGGAAGAGCTCTCTCTGACTGGTCATGATCACATAGAAGCGCAACCTACAACCAAAGGTGGATGATACATTATACATCATACGTTCACATCTGTGCATGTTGACTGATTCCTTTAAAGCAAGACTATGACACTGTGGCCTCGTAGTAATTACATGATATTGAATTTTTTTTCATTTCCCAAGATTCTTTTGAGTCTGTTGTCTCAAAGATTTTTCATCTGTGGGAGATAGTGAGTTGTTTGATTTCTTTCAGAAGAGACATAGTCCTACTTTAAAGCTCATCACAGATGCTCACCCAAACCAAAGTACAGTATTTAGTCTTTCTACTTGCCTGAATGTTTGAGGATGATATATATCTGATGATATATTGCTCAATATGAAATGATTTGCACATTTTTTTTTTTTTTTACATAACAGAGAAAATCGTCATAGCTGAAACTAGAGAGTGTTTGACAAATTTAAAAATGCTGTCTCTTAATTTTCTGCCCATTATCAAATGGATTAATCAACTAATGGTTTAAGCACTTAAGAAAACAACTGGGGGGAAACTAAGTAACAAACGCACCCTGCATGCAAACAGCGTAGACCACTGAAGTAAGATGAATAATAAGAAAACTAGCCTCTTCCCAGATTCTCCACAGTGTGTGGTGTGAGGCGCGGTGTAACAGTAGTGCTGTATTCTGGTCTCATCAACCAATGTTATTATGATGTCGTATTTTAGTCTTTATGCCTTCATTGCTCTTTACCTCAGCAAGTGCCTCTCCCCGTCTGACTGTTCCTCAAATGGAGCTGCATTATGGCACACCACCAGGGACACGTCGAAGTCATCGTGGTGGTGCAGGCCCTCCAGATCTTTGTAAGAGCCCGAACTGAAGCAAGAAAGAAGGGAAGACCGACGAGGTTGAAAAGTAGCTGCTCATGAAAGGAGAATACATTTATTCTGTAATGATTTTACCTGTTCCAGAGAGCCACCAGTGCGTACTCGTGCAAGTCAGGTGCCCCTTTCTTGCTGTCACTGGTGACTGTAGCCTTGGACATGCGGAGCGGCTTCATGCCGTAGGTGCTGGCGTGGTCGGTGATGTAGTTGTACAGCTGGTGAGCCGTTATCATCCCCGTGGAGATGGAGAAGCTCCCTTATGAACACAAGGATCAGAGACTCTCACAAAGATGATCATCACCATATCCCCGTTCTTCCTGCTCACCCACGGAGCTTTAAAACCATTCATGTGAAAAAACCATGATGCAAATATCTATCTTTTATCTCCAGAATGACTCAGAAAGACCTCCTGGTAAAGCTGAAGCAGGAGTGCTGAACAGATACATAATGCAAAGAACAAAGCAAATGAAAGCAGTTGGGATTTAACTCATCTCTTTTTTCTGGCAGTGAAGCAATTCGAAAGATTTACTCGAAAGATTTTTTTCAGTGGAATTTTATTTTGGACAGCAGTAAGCCGGAGAGAGAGCTGGAGGTGGTGTCTGACATGCAGCACAGGATAATAACTTGACTACCGCTCACAGCTTAAAGGACCAATGAGCAGAATTTAAGCCGTATTCAGACCAAATGGGCCGTTGTTGTGGTGAAGGGTTGTGTGGTGTGGAGTGGGGGGGGGGTTTGAATGCAACTGCTACACTATCAGAAAATCTCTCTTTATTTCTCTGATCCGATACTGGCACTCCCTCTCTCTCATTCACTGTTCAAGTTGCTCAAGCCCAGCTGTCTCCCTCTCTCTCTCACACCATCAGACACAGACCAAAGGACACTTCCTAGTGTCACTATTTTGCAGCATAGACTGCAACTCAGACACATATGTAGAAACTGCATATGTGAAATAAACCAAGCCAGAATACAACTGAGAGAACTGTCATATAATTGGTGTATGAATCTACATGGATAGTGCTCAATTTCAGTAACATTTCCAGCTGACTGTGGAGGTTTGACAGGTCTGATCATTGCAGCATGACATCAGGGTGTGTTTCTCTAAAAGGATTTGGTTTGAATCAGGTCTTAGTGACATTGACACACCCCCATACCATGACAGATGCTGGCTTTTAAACTATGTGGTGGTAATCTAGACGGTTCTTTCCCTCTTTTGCCTGGAGACACCACGAATTCCAAAAACATTTAAAACAGACTACAGAACACTGAGTCTGTGGAGGTTCTCAGTCATTCAGATAATCTTTCTTCAGTAAGGGTTAAATCTGGGACAACTGGACTTGGTTGATGAAAACACTTCGACTCTCATTCTCATTCTGACTGACAGGTGGGGAGATCCGAATACTTGAATGAGCATTAACGAACCAAGTAGAAGCTATGGCCGGGTCTACGATCCTGCCTAGGCCAAATACTCGGATCTCCCCACTGGTCAGTCAGAACTGAAGAAGCTTCTTGGATGAGAGGCAAAATATCTTCCCAGATCTACAACTACATCCATTTGCCCAAGACTGAACCCTCCTCAAAATACAGAACGCTGGTACACTTTCTGTAAGTCGATCTCATCATCTTTATATGCGTTTTACTGAGGGTCCAAACTTTTTAGGCATGAATGTTGTTTGGATGCAAGTTTGCCGTTTCCAGCCCCAACCTTCACCTGATCTACATATTACTGACGATTCTAGATGTTTGGAGCAAATTAGGGCAACTTGAAATATTACTTCACACCAAAGTCACCTTGGAAGACGTGGTTTCGGCCAAACTTGGGAATGTCTGGGTGATGGGAGATGAAGTCGTCCAGGAAGTCGGTGAGCTGGTAGCCCTGGCGTAGTGTCATGTGGCAGCCGACCAGGTACTGGTGAACCACTCGCAGGTGGAAGTCGTAGCTGAAGGAGTGAACGTGCATCAGGTCCCGCACCTTATCACACTCCTCAGTGAAGAGCATAGAGAGCTAAAACAGAGGGGTGGGTTGGGGAGGAGGGGCACAGTCATTACCAGCACTGAATAACAAGTGGACACTCAGGGCAAAAGAAGTCACAGACAACAAGTATTTTCTGTGCAGAAGGTCCTCTCACCAAACTCAAGTCTGGCCATTTTCATTAAACAGATCACTCTGGAATTAATCGAATCTGGCAGACACAGCTTTGTCTGAATAGTTATCTGTGTAATCATTCACTGATGAACCTGCTTTGCATTTGAAGGGGAATACCCTGCCGCTCCAGCTGCTTCCAGCTTCGACTGCTTTGTGCTGTGCACCTTAAGGCCCTGCTGCTCTGTGACTCCTATTGCTCCTTGGCGAGAGCCTTTTGTAAGCAACTTTGATATCAATCAGATTCATAATAGCATCTTATTTAATTAAACATCAAAAGGGGGCTGACAAAAGCATTAATTGCAAATGCAAATGGATGCACAGAGAGGCTACGGTGTGCAGTTAATTACGGCACAATAAGAGTTTACAGGGAGAGCTAAATGATACTCCTGCATTTACTTTCATCTGGACCATTTGCCTGGAACATATACAAATAGGCATTATCAGATCAAAGAGGCAGGAGAAATTGCAGCACTCTGTATCTCTGTGCCAGTGTCTGGTACCTTTCAACACCTTTTCCTGCCTTAACATTTGTTAGGAAAGTAGTAAAAGGGTAGGAGACTTTCACCATCGTCACTACCCCACTGCATAGATAAGAAAGAAGAAGATTCTTTTGGCACAGACAAATGAAAGATGAACATTAACTCTTCTTTCCCAGGCGGTGTTCCCATTGTCTGGCAGACAAATTAGGTGTGACCTCTTAGCCTGCTATCTACGAAGCCAGGGAGCCACTGGGACTATAGACATCTCTTTAGCTCAGAGGTAGAACATTTCCTGTCGACTATTGAGCTAACATTTCTTACTTCCTAACCTGTTATCCCAAACTGTTCATGTTCTAGCTAATTGAACACCCTGTGTAGCTTTGACAGGAACACATTGTTCGGGTGAGTCACAGGGCTGCAGCTCGTCTCATGTCAGCCTTACTCCCTGCAAGTGATACTAATAGCAGTGGCAACAATGATGTGAGAATCTGTAATCATCTGGAGTCATAGAAGAAGAGAATACACAAAGCATGTTGACTGAAAACAGACATGAACAGTCATGATAGGAAAGCTTAAAAATAGTCCAATGACATTTCAGTTTGTACTCACATGATAGCTAGTAAAGTTAGTTAAGAACCTGAGTAATGTGTGACTCTTTGACCAAAGAGTTTTGATTTAGTTTATGATTATAGTTTGTAGTTTTTTAACTACCTTACTTCAAATATTTGACATTTAATGTCAGTTTTCATCCTGATAAATGGATGGTGGGCTGCAAAAAGGCCAAGAAAAACAAACGTCCACAACTTTAGTTTTCTAAAAACAAATTCAAATGTTGTCATTAAACCAAACCTATAGGTGTAAATAAGTGAAACTAACTCCATCAGGCAATATGTAATTTTTTTTCACATGTCAAATGGTGTTAGACATGTAAACAAAAAGTGAAACATTACATACATTGTGAAATTACACATATATACATCTATACTGTACATAATGAAATTAGCCTACAGACTACATTGCTACAATCCTACAGTCCTCAAATTCCTTGTTTTTAGCATATCCAATCACTGACTTGCACTCAATAGTTTTACATAACTGAAGCTAGTGTTTGGGAGCATGTAGAGTTTGAACGGAAGAAGTCCTAAAAATGCACTCTGGGGAATGCCGCATCATTTTTGTTCACTCAGGTATACTTTACATAGTCATTGACACAAATAATCTCTTTATTTTAAATAGCATGTCAAAAAAATTTAGAGCTGGGAAATCCAACCCAATTTTACATCCTGTCTACATAATCATCTATAGCGAGCAGAGCAGCAGCAGTTATTTTAGCCCTGTGTTATTCAATGATTGACCCCTTTAAACCCAAAGAGATACATCGACATGATAGTGGAAGTTTGCGGAAGAAACTCCTAGCTCCAGTCAACCCCCCGGCTACCAAAGATGCAAGAGGAAATGTAGTAAGATTATCAGAGAAAGGGCAAAGGGCGCAACAGTGTTTGCACGGACACTTAGAAAATCACAAGCTGAGACACCCACGACCAGCAAGCACGGAGACGGACAGCCTGTGGAAAGGCAAGGAGGAAAAGGAAATCACAGGGGAGCTTGATTCAGGCCTGAACCTTAAAAAAAAGAAGATATTAATACCTGACCTTTGCCCAAGTTAAACCAGTCTTTGAGATATAACATCCAGCTAACCCTGGTAACTTGCTTTACAGTCAAGCTGGATGTTGTAGCAACTGTAGTTCCCATAGGTATGAAAGCACACTTCATTAAACACTTGAAACCCATTCATTCCCGAAGAGACAACAACACAGACATGTAGATTTGGAAAAGGAAGAGACCAGGACTGATGGCAGCAAGCAGAGTGGCGGGGAGGGGTGAAGCCTGATTGTAGTGAGACACCCCTCCCTTGAGAATGGCTGGGACATACCGCACAGTCAGATACTGGGGTGGCATCTGGGAACGGCTTGCAACGAGGTTTGGTGAGGAGGCTGCCCTGATGGAGAGATGACATGAGGTGGGACTAGGCAGACACACAGACACACAGACAGATGGATGGAAAGGAGGACTGAGGAGATACTACCTGAATAAATGAGAACATGGCTTCTCAAACCTTTTCCATGAGACATGCATTACATACAAACATTAGAGCGGTGAACCTTTTGATGCCGTTTGATGCCTAATCATGTCTGTTGTATACACATTTCACCATGTGTGGTAAAACCACTAGTCAATGCTGTGGGCACAGTATATACAGTAGTTAATAAAGCAATATTACATGAGAGGGTGTGCTTTGAGTATTGACATGGCAGTGATGCTGTCTGAAGTGGCAATAATGCTAAAGCAAACCCTGTAATGTAATATCATGATTATACAACAATCACCAAATAAACTAAACATATAGATAATCTAAAAGTATTCATATTGAGGGGCAACGTCACATTTGTTTGCTTCTGTTATCTCTGTTTCCATGGAGATACTTGGAGTCTGACTAATAACCGGAAAACAATCAGCACACCAATATGTAATAGAATTCAGTTTACATAGTGGCGACCATTCTTGTCCCAGTCTACTAAAATGAAGGCTTTCTATAAATCCATATGAATAAACACATGTAAACACTAAACTGAATAAATACCACACATGTAAACACTAAACTGAATAAATACCACACATATAGACACTAAACTGAATAAATACCACACATATAGACACTAAACCGAATAAATACCACACATGTAAACACTAAACTGAATAAATACCGCACATGTAAACACTAAGGTGGATAACTACAACACATTTTAAAAAAAACTTCAGTGAGTAAATATCACACATTTAAACAATGCCTTACAAGTTCAGTCTTGATGTGCTAGCGCTGTGTGTGTCTCACTGCACAGCTGATGGAGGTTGTGATCCAAACATTTCTAATAACTCCACACAGCATCTTAAGGTCCAAAAGTTGAAAAGTGTTGTAAAACGATGTAATAATGATCTTTTTACAGTATTTACAGGGCAGTCTAACAGCACCATAAGTTATATTCATTAAAGAAAGTTCATTTAATTATCATAACAGGAGGTCATAGTCATATCTTTATTGTTTACTTAGTGTTTAAGCACATTTTGACAATGCTGCTGATGTCAGTTAATGGACCATAAAATTAGATTTTGATCAATATTTCTTGCTGGTAATACTGTTTGTGCATAAAATGTTGGTCACTAAGGCCAGGCAACAATGTCCACAATGTCCATATTAGAGTGACTAAGGATTACTGGCACAGCATCCAATTACCCACTTCAGATTAACATGAACTGCAATTATAAATCCTTCTCACATGATTACTACATCGCTGTTTTCAGAGAGACAATTTAATTTATGAATGCAACAATTAATCTTAATCGTTTATTTAGCCCCAACTTCAATTTCAAACCGTTTTTCAGACTATTTGAGGAGCACACACAGCAGCTGTGATAAACACATCCTTTCTGCCTTTCTCACCACTTAAACCTTTTTGCCACGCCGCTGTGCATAAAGCCTCCATCGCTTTTACAAGACATACTTTTGACAACAAGTGCCATGACATCTCAAATCTGAAAATGAAAGAGTAAATGATAGAACTAATATACAGTAGGACTATGGCTGGGAACAGGAAATGAACCTGTGGGGTGTCGGCAGGTGGAATTAAAGTTATGAGTGAAATCCTTCAAAAATGATAAATCACAGATGCAGTTGTATTTCATCTTTAAACGTATGTTAAAAGTACTTAAACTTTAGAATAGCTTTTTAGTTACACAAATATCAAATAAGACTTAAAAATGAAAGCTGAAAGCTGATTCTGGCTGTTCTCATGGAAGATGCAAATCACATCTGGAAGATGGTGGAAACAACAGACTGCTTATTTTGTATTCACTTGTGGCTCAAGTTCAAGTTGTTATTCTTCGGAAAAGAAGCTACGCTTGGAGGCTACAGCTCTCATTCTGTCAAAGGTCAGACCTGTCAAGACAATTTCCACCTGCCGAATTCTCGTGGAGAAGTTCACCAGTGTTAAACTTGATGTGAAACATTTGCGTGACTTTACTTCAAGTGAAAACTGTCTGTGTCAATTCCACTGAGATGATTTTTGTCAGTTTTTCTCCTGTAAACTTTCCTCATGGTCTTCGCTCTCTTCCATCATGTCACTCGACTTATGACAGTCTGTAGCAACTAGCTGAGCCTAATGACTGCCACACAGCCATCAGAAGAGAGGCTCAGGTGACAGCAGTGTTCCATGTTTGGACCTTTTGTTCCCTGTGACTCAACACTGCCTGGCTGTCTCAAAAGGGAAGTAAAGATAATGGAATTTGAGTAAAGAAAGAACATGGGAGCTAAATAATAGCAATTTACAGCATTTAGAAGAGCTGATGGCAAGAGCACCAGTCTAATTAACACTTATTTAGTTACAAATGCACACTTTTGAACTTTTTACAGACTTCACTCCACCACTTCAGAGAGCAGACAGCTCCGCATGTGTGTCTGCCGTACAATACTTCTTTCCTTCTTGCAGTAATTCGTCTCTGGGAATGTATGAGACAGTACGGATTGGAGAACCCAATGAAGTCTGAAAAGTGACATGGTGTGAATAACACTCTGAATGGTGAACGTACTGAAGCAAAGTTATTTTCTTTCCAGATGAAGAATCACTCTTGTGGAGCATCAGGATCTCATCTTCACAGGCGGTTACGTTTTGAAAGGGTCTGAACCGAAAAAACAAAAACAAATCACCTCCAGTGCTGAGAACGGATAGAAACCCAAGGTCCAAAAACAAAAAGGCTAGTTAAATATACATTTGGAGGTCAAGGGAATACCAACGATGTGTACAAATTTGTTTCCAAATAATTACATATTGTATTCAACTCACAGTTCCTCCATGATGTGTATAATAATATGTGTAGATTAATGGCAACAATAGTAACAACTGCAGAGCAGATATAAACGGGTCGACATGGTCAACGCAGTTGGTAACTTCAATCTAAATATTTATACTAAGTAATTCCCAGCTAACCTGGGCTCAGTTTCAGCTGTAATATACAGAGAGGAGGAGTGAAAGAATGTGAGGAGGAGAGACGGAGGAAGACAAGTCAATCAGCTGGACCCCGGGGATCTGAGAGACGAGCTCTGGGAAACATCTGAAGAATGGCTGCTATCACGGCTTCTTCTTATAACTGACAGGAACTGTTCAGTAAATCCCGGTAAAGATCGAAATGAGCTGCAATGAAATGGATTTACTGTACAATGCTGAGACTTTTTATGAAGATGAATGTTGATTGGGAGGCTTGACAGACACGATGTCGACCAGCAACTAATTCCTTGCTTCTCCTAGATACAGGATCACGCTGGCAACATTTTATTCTTTTCATCTTTTGATGGAGTATCCATTAAAAGACTCAGCCCAACACTGAATGTATCTACTAACTGGTACCGTGTGTGTATATAAGTCTGATATATCTTCTTTCTCAGTGTCATAGAGCTCGATTGTTGTCCGAAAACTATTAACACATCAGTGAGCTACACTGTTGTTTCTTCATTACAATGGACACACATCCACACTGGAGTATTTATTTGGTGGTGGTGCAAAGTCCAGCACATGCAGCGTGCTGACAGTATTTTCCTGATCTTCAAACAGGAGCAAACAAAGCAGACACATTTACACAAGCGGCAGTTATGAGCACGCTGTGCTTGGTCACAACTGCTTGTACAGTATAATGTGTAAAACAGCAATGCCTGGCCATAAACTTTACACATACTTTCTGCGACATTCATTCATTCATTCATTCATTCATCAGGTTATGTTGCCATGGCAACCCCCTTAGCAAAATAACACCTTATTTATCATTATGTGCTGAGCACTGTCACAGAAGGATACAGCTAGAAGATAAAGCTACTGTTGATAGTAAAACAACACCTCCTGTATACTTATAATCAGAAATGCAATCTCTGTGGCTGCGAAGAGTTAAAAACTGCAGTTCATCAAACGTCCTCTTAAGGCTGGCTGCAGAATGAGTCAGTCTCCATAAGTCCCCATGTTAAAATACAACTTCACAGCAGAAATAAACATGTTTACAGCCTGGTACAAAAAACTGTTTTGGTCTCTATAAATAATTACCCCGTTCATGACAACTGTACTGAGGGTGAATTTATATACAACTTACCTGTTGATGAGGATTATTGAATGACATTAAGGCTTAACGTTATGCTGTATTATAAACATGACTGGCAGGTGGGTGCAGTTACAGGTGCTTTGTTTGAGCAACTAGGCTTGATTCAGCCCACACCATGGGCCCATTTTTGGATTAGTGGGGAGCTGGCAATGGCCAGAGAATCCACATTGAGTCCTATGTTAATCTGTGGGTGATGTCACAGAGACTATGTATTCAAACTAGAATAAAACAGATGAGACTAATGAACTGATCTCTATGAGAACCCAAGCGATTCTTAGAGTATCTGCTGTCCACAGCTGCTTTATACTGTATGAAAAGCTTCTCCTTCACTCCATTGAGCCTCTGCAGCATCTGAAGGCAGCAGCACACACATGTTGATAAATCTGCAGCCTCTGATTGGAGGAGTGCCGCGCCAGAGTACAGTATCATTACAGTACATGACCCCAGGCTGCAAGACAAGAAGCCCACTTCAATGGTCAGTTAGAACTCTGTATTCTGCCTCTTTATGTGCAAGATGTCAGATTACTGGAGCTCATTAACTCACAGCATCATTTAATTAAAAAGAAGAAAGAGTTATATATATTTTTTTAAAAAGTATACATTTACCTGCACTGCAGGGAGCTGGTTACTGTAAACCCACAAATACATGCAGCAGGTTAGTCAGATTTCCCCATTCTGGCCAGAGCAAGATCATTTTACAGTTTCCCTTCAGGAACTTGTTATTATTCTGTTGTTGTATGAACAATATCTAATAAATACATCTGAAGGATAAACAAATGTTTTTTTTACTTCAGTATCTTGACATGACAGCTTGCCTTCCTCTAACTTATAAAAAGGAAGATTTTTCAAATAGTCTTGTTAAATAATGTGAATAGGCTGAATGTCCAGTAATGAGAGGGAGGCTGTGTGTTTACTGAACGTCCACATGAGTTTATGCAGTATTTGCACAGGTTTTCTGCTGCCTGGCAAGTTTTCCTCCTGTAAATCCAGTGCTTTCTTATTTTATTCATAGTCTTCTATGCACAGGGCAGCATCTCACCCACTGTGGAGAGGTGAGGAGTTAAAAAAAAACAAACACTGTGCACAAAACACTGACAGCTGCTGGTGTTGACAGACAACTGTCTGAAACATGACCGTCTGTGTGCCGTGCAAGTTTTTCCTTTTTAGTTTTGTATGAGTCAGCAGCAACTGAGTTTGTTGCAGGTTCGAACATCGACAATTAGATGGATCATACTGTCTATTGTGCTAGAACATTGTAAATTATAGAGAAAAAACAACAACTGCATCTGTCAGGTGTTTCTTCATGCACATGAGCACTGCACACACATCTAGTCAGACTTTTAATCGATGCCGTCTTCCATCCAGCTGTTTGTCCATTTACTTTCTCTGTATGAGGATTTTATTTTCCACGTGTGTACTGTACGAGCAAAAAGATTAATGTTTTCAGAGAGCCACTGAGCAAGTAGGACATTTTTAAAGTATTGAGAGACGACTTACACATCTAGTCTTTTCATGGGATCATGGGAACAATAACAAAATAGAGACAGCTTTATCCTCTAATCTGTTGTTTCTATGACCAAAACCCTCCACTATGGATGAACAGATGACGTAAGGAGCACCAGCTACACAAACGTCATCAATAGATACATGGGACCTCACAAACTGTATTTCCAGTCATTTTCTTAAAGTTCAGTGTAAACACTAACACACTAACACTTGAGAATCCCACATATATCAGAGCACCAACTTCAGAGACAAAATAAAGCAAGACTACAGCATTGACCACAGAGCGGCAAAATGCAAAGAAATGTTACAGTGACGTTTACTTAGAGCAGATTACTCATCTAATCATTAAACAATGGGCTTGGCAACGCAGACAGATGTTTTGTTGGAAAGACTCAAAGTGCTGTTCACATCTTCACGTCCTGTCAGGACCAGCTCATGACTCTTTCATGCGTTTAGTCCCCACAGAGGAAAAGGCACAGCTCAGTGTTGTGGATCCACACAGCAGTGCAGATTTCTGTTAAGCATTTACCTGTGAGTTGACTGTTTGGCCCATGGGAATGCGGGAACACTCCAGTGCATACTGCTTCACACAGAAGTAACACCCCTGGAACACATGGTTATTTAGGGAAAACATTAGAGATGTGTAGTTGATGAAGCCTTCCATGGGGAGAATGGTACATTGAATTCTTTAAGCATAGTACTTTCTAATATACTACTCATATACATCAGAGGAGTTTCAGGTTTTGTAGAGACACGATGATATTTTAAGACCTTTTTAAATGACCTTCAGTTGAAATTCAGCCTAATTTAGCTTCCTAAGTCCATCCACACATGGTTTATTTCCCTCTGAATGTGCAGTTACTACAGCCAAGAAAAAACAGACACCAGGGAACTAATTGTGATGTTTGAATGGAAGTAATACAGCTGCAGACAATACATATATGGTCATACGGTACCATAAAGACATGGAAATGGAATTACACATTACTCCTGGGCCCATTAATATCTTCTGGTGAAAGTAAACCTTTTGGCCTTATTTCCCTCATCTTGTGAAAGTGGTATTATGTCATCTTGGACGGCTCTGTAGGAGCTTTGTCAAGTCTGACAAAATGACTAATGTGACATTACTTAATTATCTCAGCTTGGGCTTGGAAACTACAAACTGTTAACAGAAAGGTCTGATGAAAGATGCTACCGAACTGCAGTATGCAAAGAGTAGGACATTATTTGATGCTTCCTATAGGGACTGATAGTCTAACAGTCAGGGTATCTCCTTTTGATTGAGATGATGCTTTTACTGTGACTCTAGGAATGGAAAAGTCAGTTGGTCGGTCCACCACTTCAATCCAGAGTGAAATATCAACAACTATTGGATGGGATGCCATGAACTTTAAATTTGTTGACATTCATTTTCCCCAGAGGATGAATCAAACACGTTTGGAAAACCCCTGACTTTTGAGTGAAATATGTCAGCAATTTTTTGATGGACTATGATGACATTGGTTCTGACATTCATGTTCCCCTCAGGATGAATTGTAAGAACTGTGGTGACCCTCTAACTTTCTAATACTTTGGTTTGTGACCAAATACCTGCAAAACTAATGACATTCCCATCAGCCTCAGCTATGACCAACATTCTGAGGCTGATTTCCTATATTGCAGGGATCTGCTGGTTTACACTAAAAGAGACTTGAAACTTGCCTGAGGTTTGTAATCAATCATAGTGACACAATTTTACTCTTTTCAATATTGTGTCAGTTACATGGTGCAATACTTGTAGCCTTTTTAAACTCTTGACCATTTTGAAAGGGTGTTTGAAGTTACAGTATGCTCCATTGTTGCAGTTAAATGTACTCTTATGAGAATATCAAAGGGACCAACAGATTAAAAACATTGTAATATTGCCAAACATGTTAGTATAGTGTAGCACCATAGTGATCCTGTTCTTACCTGAAAAGCCAGTTCCATCAACACGATCCCCCCTGGCAGCGCCCTCTGGAGGTGATAAGCAGTCGGGCCAGATGCTGTCGTCTGCAAAGTTCATTTACATTAATAATTTATCCATTGAAGACAAATTCAGCTGCTGATATTTTTGTGCTGTAATTATTTTTTTTCGACTGAAGTGACCTCTGTGCAGGTGAGGCTGGTAGAGGGATGAGGAGCTGGTTTTGGAATGGGGAGCTGCTATCTCAGCCAGCAGGTCTATAAAAATGTGTAGATCTAACAGAGCCCTCTACAATATGACTGTGTAAAAGTAATCTCTGTAAACAGATATCTGCATATATGCATAGAGACCAAAATTTTGACACTGAAAATGTTTCTGTATTTCTGTCTGTTGTCTGAGTAGCACTGACCAGTCATGTTTGACCCTTGGTAACCATGGTCACCGATACAGATAGCAGAAGAGAGATAGACAGAGAGCAGAGGCTGCATGTGTGACAGTAAATTACAGCCAAACCAAATTTTCTGCTCTGCTAATCTCAGTCCCTGGTTTCATTTAAGTACAGAGAAAAGAACCAAACTCAAAATATATCCAGGTTCTATAAACTTAGAACCAGTTCAAACTCAGGGCTGGGTTTCATGACGAGGCCCTTTTTGTAAGTTGTTAAAGTTGGTTAGTTTATCGGTGTGCCACAAAAGACAAAAACTTTTAATACAAACCACTGTTACTGATGTTAGCAGCAGTGAAAAGGTTACCACTACCTGACAAAAGAATACACTGTGTTTCTTGAATGGCCTGCAGGGAATTGAGCACTGCAGTCTTTTTTCATTATTACAACAACACACACTCTCAAGAAATATTGTCTTTGGACACATAAATCCAGTTTATAAATACACAAAACAGTACAGAGTACTACAATAACTATTTGTTATTGGCAGCCAATTCTGGCTATTGCTTGCCATCGGTGGCAAGTACTTTTCAACAAGCAAAAAACAGGGACAGCCAAATGTGTTACGATGATCACACATTATGAGGATGGTGAATAACAATTAGTGTGCTAATGTGCGTTGTGCATCAAGCAAACTAAATGAAATCGCTTGCCTGTGGGCTGAACAGTTCGACTAACATGACAACATCACAAACAAAATGTGCATATTGATTTAAACTAGCAAAGAACCAGAAGAAAACCAAAGAAACCAACTGAAAGCTGATGCCTGGAAACCACTTTTAAAAGTTAGCGTTGATCCGTGCAGTGAACAGCAATGTACCAGTTTACAATGCATGAACTTCTTTCTCTGCACTGCCCAGCTTTTGGCTTCCTGCTGCAGACTGGGTACTGTACAGGTTGGTTTTATAATTTTTAGAATTGTATTTAACTTAACTGTTACTACAACGACTATTAAAAAAATGATATGGTCCATGTGTCAGTTTCAAGAAGGGAACTAAAGAAAACATAAATTAGAAAAATTAAAAGAAATGAAGTAAAGAATGTTGCACTGTTTCTGGGGAATAGCTGGACACATGGACAATTGTCACTACTGCTGTCATCACTGGACGTCCCCTCTTTGGTAGGTAAACATCTCTAAAGGCTGCAAGTCCCCACTTGGCAATTTAAAAAAATAAAAAATTATTTAAAAAAAAAAAATCACAAGCAATATTATATTAAAAGACCTTAAAACTAAATTCTAAATTTTCAGTTTTAATTTTGTGTTTTTAAAATGCCCAGAAACACCAGTCCCCACTTGGCTGTGAACTATAACAGGTCCTCCATTAGCAAGGTTTGCATGTATGTCTGTGTGTGTGTGTGTGTGTGTGTGTGTGTGTCTTTGGAGAATAAGATTTGTGCCGCTCTGAGGTGAACACTCACCTTAGGACTGTCCTCACTCTTTTGCTTTACATAAGAAAAAGACATCCTCCCTTCCGATGACATGGAGCTCAGCATGGCAGCGCGAGCCCGGGCGATGCTGTAAGAGATGGTAAGAGGAAGGAGGAGAAGTGCAGGGGTCAGTTAAAATACGCTTAAATGTTCTCTCTCCATCTCCAACACTTTTCATCTGATGGCTCCACAGACACCGCACAGCCAACCCGGAAGATATAATTGAGAGACAGTCGGAGCCTGGAAAGTGACAGATAGTGCGGCATCTCTGGTTCTATCAGCCACAGGGCAGCAGTGGTGGGAGTTCAGAGGTCAGGTGAGGATCAAAACACATATGATGACTAACGGATGAATGCTGCTCACAATGAGAAAGATAAACTGGTAAATACATTTCAAGTTTCACACCAAAAATGAGCTGCATGCCAGAAAATACTTGATGTGATTCTGTGTCAACACATACCATCCATTTACTAATGGACTGGTCAGGCAGGTCATCTATTTCACAACCAAGAGCTTGGGCTGTTGTTTGAAAAACCCTACATTAGATAGAAACAGTGTAATACTTAAAAAAAAAGTTAGCTACTTTGTCTACTGCCGTTAGGATTCGATGTGTCCTGCTTTAAAGTCTCACATGCCGTCAAGTGTACTTTGTTTTGTGTACGTTATTATGACCTACGAAGCTTTCCTCTTATTCACTGGCAGAGACACACAACAACAACTGGAGGCAAAAAATATGGTGATGCGAACCTGCGAGCTGGAGACTGAGGCCGGACCTGGACCAGAATGAAGCCCATGCTCTGCAGGTACTGAACGTACTGCTGGAGGAAGGTGCTGGAAATCTCAAGCAGCCAGGGTTCTTCCTTCAGTCGGCTGGGCAGCATGTCAGCTGAGTCAGTGCTGTAGCTTCGGTCCCGACCTGAAGCCGTGGAGTCGCTGGAGCGATGCCGTTTCTGGTGCACATATATCAGAATTTCAAACATTCACAGTACAATGTTCATCACTTAAATATGCTGACCTGAATTAGTGTACTATTGTGTATATAAAGCCACACGGTTATAGACACCAGTTCATGAAGACACAACCTCCCCTCCCTGTAACTTTCCTTTGAGTCAGACGACAAACGCACCTTCACTGGAGGCTGAACGATCTGCTCCTCTTGGATCTGTTTGCGGAAGACGGGGTCAAAGAGGAGAGGGGTGGCGCAGTAGTGGACCAGCCTGGATGAATGTTTCAAGGTCTCCAAATCTGTCCCCTGTTGAGACATTCATAGTGAGTATGACTTGAAGATAAGATGGTGACACTGCATTAAACTGGGTTGCATTAAGTGGGATGACTGTGACACACAGCTTTACATTAAATGATAAAGTCTATAAGACTAACCAGTGCTCACAGACAGTTGTGACATCAGACATTTGGCAGATGGACTTTAAACTTAGTACATTAAATACAGGGGCCTGACATTCAGTTCCAAACTTGACTATGATGTAGTCAGATCACATCTAAGAGTTCATTCAGTTCATTTAGTGACATGAAAATCTGCCTAAAACCAAAATGTCAGTGGAAATGGCTGTGGGCCCTGTTGGACCCAGGTCAGGCTGCAGACCTCCTCTTGTGTGTTCTTGAGTTGGATTGCTCTGTGGGTGTCTGCTGAAATATCAAATTCTTAAATTTAATGCCACCGCATAACCTCTCATGAGATGTCACTGTGGCAGATAGAAACCTTTTTAATTAGCGCCAATATTCCACACTTGGAAACAAGGCAATACTAAATGATTTCCCAGAGGGGTGAACTGTAATTGTAGCTCCTCAAAGTGGTGAAAGCCACCATTCTCCAAGGTTTTGTCAAGTCCAATTAGCTATATTAGATATTAGGCTACCTACACAGTACAAAAATCTAATACTCAATTCTGACTTACTGGTCAGATCCAATTTGTTGTTATATTGGACACATTAAGTTTCTTAATATAATATCTAATACCATTTTCAACATTCCTGAACAAACCCCATGAACAAAAGTACAATACCAATACATTTGATTGCCCCTTCCTAAGTACCGCCTCTTTTTGCTCTGTGCTCCAATCACAGTTGAACAGTTCTCTGTTTCCCTTTCCTTCCTTGTATTTATGCTATTGGCTAGCTCCACGTTGAAAACACAACCAGTTTGAAGATGAATAAAAGCAACTTATATATATATATATATATATATATATATATAATGCCACAAATTTACTACTAGCTAATGTTAGCAAAGAGCTAGCCAACTATCTAGCTAATTTACATAAATTGTTAGTTACATCTGATTGCTAATGCTAGCCAAACGCTAGCTAATTTGTTAATCATAAAGTGAAATAACTGTTGAGGTTGTCTCACTTGTATCAGTATTGTATTAGTTAGAACCATAAAACATGATGTCATATTTTAATGTTATTTTAGTGTTTGTTCACACTGTAGTTAAAACAAAAAAATAAACTTGTACTCCACATATGAAGATAAAAGATTTTGTCCACTTTCCTTGCAGTGTGAACAAATTTAACCATTACAAGACTGTATTTCATTTATTTATATCTGTATTTGACTCAGGGTACTTACTGAAATGGGCATGTTGGACTGTGCTGACCTCTGCTGCCAAGTTACAAACAGGTTCTCGATCTTCATCTGCTTCTCCATTTCTGTCAGAACAAAGACAAAGTCATTATCCCTTCTGTCGAGTGTGGAGCTTCATGGGCTCAATGGACAAAAATGATATTAACCTCTCCGCTCAGCAGCTTTGATATCCAAGAGCTGGCCGCCATGCCGGGCTACCGCATCGCCCTCCATCAAGGGTCGGATTGTGCAGACGTCCCTCAGAGCCTCGTCGAAGGGAAGCAGCTCAGAGGGGAAGTGAAGAGGAGCAAGACTTCGCCCAGAGCTACTCAGCCTGCCCTGCTCTTTACTGGGCAAAGGAGGAACTGCACTACGCAGCAACGCATCGGGTTCCATGGAGGGGCTTAGGAATGGGTTGGGATCCTGGAAAAGATAGATGAAAAAAGACAGGAAACATGAATAGTGTGACAATAAATTCTAAACAGCAAAGACAGAGCCTCTTTTATCATCAGGAGCAAAGAGGACGGATACTTTTAAATAATAACACTCCAGTGAGTGAAAGGTTCAAAAAGCTTTTGAGGAATATCCGGGTAAAACGATAGCAGTGACCTTCATCCCTTCATCTGAGAAATGCTGTATGCATTGAATGTAGGGTACCCGTAATAATAACACTTCATGCAAGTTTATGGGTATTAATATTATTGTATGCTAACATTTTCAGAGCGTTTTCATATTCCCTGGTGGCTGTTGGGAGGAACTTTTGGGCGAGTTTGTTCAGCAGAGCAGCTCAGGGCCCAGATGCCCAAGTGTGGCAGAGCTGGCTGCACCATGCCCACAGGCTGGAGGGTCAAACTGTGCACTGGTGCTCCCTCTGCTTCTCATCAGGACCATGACAGATGAAGCTCTGTGCAGGCAAATTTTCTGCTGCTCTGACTCTGCCTTCTGTCCGGACTCATTAGTAATGCAGCGATGAAGAGCGAGGCCATCGAAGGGAAGGGAAAACTTTGCTTCTTTCTTTTCTTTGAGCTTGCTTTGTAATTGGCCATGGGGGGAGGCTAAAAGGGCATTTGGTGTCTTTCTTTGCTGTAGACTGCTGCTCGAATAAATCTCTACTGCAGCCTCTTCTACACAACACTGTAGTGCACATGACATTTTTCCTTTTTAACTTAGCATGCAATGTCACTATGGTTAGATTGACCTGCTGGGGGGCCCTAGGGCAAAATGAGCTCCTGGACCCCTATTAACCCATTTACCCCCATGCCCTTCCTGCCTTGTGTTATTCCTATGTTGGAAAGCTAACTGGCCAAAGGTTTTCTGTGTGGTAATTGGATTGAACACAAATTAATTAATTTTGTGTAAGCATCATGTAAGCATCATCCAGCCCCTTTTCTGCTTTGTGCTGCTGCAAACACATGAACCGAAGAAGCATTGGACTACATGGACTGAAACGATCAAAGTGCCCATGACCTCCTGCTTGGCCCTCATCATATCAGCTGTTATTGTGCTTTCAGGTGCCCGTACCCAAAGTAATTTTCACTTAATCAAATTACTACAAATCACTTGACGTGCGTTGTATCTGGGGTTTTCCGGCCTGCTAATTCAGCCTCTTCACACTCATCAAATTCACGATTTCCCAACATGATATGTGGGCTGTTGTACTGGAAACAGAACATGGTAGCTCAACACTGCAACACTTTGGGTCTCAGTACCTGCTTTCCTAATTACAGTTTTCTTGATCTAATCTCATGCCTATCTATGCATGGATTTCCTCACAGAATTCTAGCAGGACAGAACAACTTTTGATGCAACTGCGATGATTTCAAAATCAAATTATAGATAACTAAACTGATGTGTTATTCAAAATGATGTATTATCTCAGGTAAGGCAGCAGTAAGTCACTGCCACCTGGTTTTTAATGGATTTTTTTTAGAAACAGTGGAAGCCTATTATTTCCTGAGATAAGGAAAACCTGCAGCTCGGTGGCCTTATTCTTGGCATGGACGTTAATAGTGATGGGGAGAAAAAAATACATTGTTATTTTACCTTAACAGCAGTTGCTGAGGGCGGTAAGACTGTTACTTCTGCTCTTCTCTGCCCACATTTCCCCAACCTGTACCAAGTCTGGACGAAGCAACCTTAGCCCAATTTTCACCCTACCTCCATTCTACTGTTAGAATCTGTATTTTCTCGTGTATATGCAACTTCTGCCATGTTCTCTTACGCTACGCCGGGCTCTCTGGCGGCTGTGGAAATGAAAATCACTGGACGCGGAGTTGGAAACGGAGTTTTGCTGCATCGCTGTCCTCTCACTCACCAGTGGGAACAGTGAGGTTGATATGACAGCTGAGTCATGATGTGAGAAGTGGAGGAGAGCAGGGATAGGAGTGTGAAGGAAGCCGGGCTGTTAAATATGCCTCGCAAACAGTTTTGTAACTGGCAGCACACTTAAAAACACAAGACTGTGAAAACTTTCCTATTCGTTCCTCTCTGTACCAGAGCTGATCATAAATAATCCAGGTGGATAAATGGAAAGTGACAAGGATTAAATTGCATTGAGGTAGTTAAGTGTTTCATTTTGAAAAACAAGGCTGTTGATGTGACAGGGTTGTATTTCCAGGATATGATCAGGACAACACAAGAAGGCAGGAAATACAGAAGAGTAATAATCAAGAAGAAGAGAAATGCTTAGTCACATGGCTGAGAGATCTTGTTTTGGTTTGTGCTGCAGAGACCATCAGTCGCATATTGATCTGTAGCTCCTTATTTAATACAGGAGGTCCAGCGCTTTTGCTGAGATCCTCAAAACAGAAAACAAGCCTGAATGAAGCAGCAACAAGCTGTGATGAAGCTCCAGGTGACGGAAATATGGGAGGGAATTTAGTGACTGCCTCTGGCTGCCAGCGTTTATACTGAATGTCACATTTCTTCACCTAGAATTGATTAAATTTTAATTCAATCTTACGTGGATGAGGAAATGCATTCTGTTCCCCAAAGGTTGTCTGAATACATCTGCAGTAACAGACGGTGGAATTACTCATTTAGAGCCAGTTAACAGTTTTAATATTGGTTCGAGATCTATCTAAAAACCCAAGTGAAAGCAGGACTTCTGGGTTCTGCTCTAAAAGTAAGAAAACAAAAATTCAAAAATCATATTGACATTTGTAATATGTCAAGTTTTTACAACATCCATCAAGAGTTATCGTTTAACTCTGCAGCTCCCCTAAGTTCTAATGAGCATTTTAGCATCTTTCAGTCCATTGTTTTGGTTTTCAAATGCCCATCTTTACTGTTTTGTCATGAACCTGATTGTCCAGCGAGTTGTACGTGTAAATACTGTATATGATGATAATATGTCAGCATTTTGTAGCTTGTTACGCAGCCTCAAGTGGCCAGAAAAAATGCAGATTTAAAGACAGGACTGTCTGTGGTTAGAAATGCTGTGTCATGGCACAAGTGTGTGTAGAAACAGCCACGTGTTTCTAGCCACATGTCAAACAGGCTGATAGTGTAACAGGTACTGACATCATCATTTAGGTGGAAGACACCAGAATTCCTCCCTGGGATATAACAGCTGTACGAAGTCTGCCCCTGGACCTGCTACCTTCTGTGATGGTGTCGAACCAGATGCTGCCCCGACAGGCTGATTCCACCTGAGCTAGCAGCCTGCTCTCCTCAGCAGATCCTGGCCTCCACCGTATGGAGGCGAACTAGACTGGCAGTTTGAAACAGAAGGCGTTACGGCTACTGTTTCAGTGGCACGTTTGGAATGCGTCGGCACGTCTGTAAATGTCTGCAAGGGAGCAAATGCTGATGGAGGAAATGCTTTTATCCGAAAAAGTGCTGCTCAGGTCTGTCTGTCTCAGCAGTCTAGAACTGGAAAAAACTTACTGCTTCAAAAACATGATTTTGTGATGTGTTATAAAAATTAGGGTTACACAGCTAGTTGGATGTTTTAAACTTATACAATGTTTGTTCTTACATTATATGTTCTTAGGGCACTTCCCTTTATTGATGTTTTACTCAGACTGGCAGGGTAAGGTAAAGTCCAGGTTAACGTATAAATAGAGGAATTTGAGAACAGAATGAGTCAGGGAGATGACATCAAGATTGGGGACATCCTGGCTACTCTTTAGGAAATAAGCTGTTTAAAGGCATTATATGCAAATTGACTGTTAACAATTTACAGGGGTTGAGACAGCCCATCTTCAGGAAAATGTATAAGAACCAACTGTTAACGCTCCTCTGGGAGCCTTTTTCTCTGTAACCCCTTTAGGGGGTTGCACTGTGAAACGCTCCTCTTGTACAAGAACAATAAATTCAACTTAAACTTTGATGCTTTGAATCCGATCCTCCTTATTTAAGGGTTGTTATTTAAAATTCCCGTAACATGATGTTGTAATATGATTTAAATTAAATGAATTGTCTCTCTTATTACTGTACCTATAATTAATGCTGACTCATTTGAAACAGAGTCTCAGCTGTCATTTGAGCCCTCACTGTGTTACAGCAGGTCATGGCTGGAATCACAGAGTAACCTCTGCAGTGCTGATGTTACAGATCTACCCTCTGCTTTCAGCTCTGCTGTCACCACATCTGGGACCTATGACAGCTAATGCTAGTAAGCCCCCACAGGGACGAGTGTGCAGAAGCTGCCGATGACACAGCACGACTGGTCCTACTAAATGTTGACTGTCGTCAATGTTTGTAGGCTACGCAGTAAGATGTTCTATCAAAGCTGTTCCCAACATCACCCAACGCTCAACACTTCGATGCTGTTTTCACAAATGTGTCTAAGAGGGACAGTGAGCAGGACCAGAGCTGCAGGAATAATCTGATCAGACCACTAACTCACAGTGGACTAATGAAACAAATAATGACTGCCGAATTTATTTAGTGTCTTTACCTGCTTGGAGTCCATTTCATGGATGGGTGCATCAGAGAAGCAGTAGTGATGGAAGAGGCCCATCTTCTGGTTGAGCAGGCAGTGGACGACATGAGCCCTCGCGTTCTGCCACTTAACGAGGCGGACTAGTTCCCGATTCAGAGAGGCGCCGAGGTCTACAGACCAGTTATAGCTGTACAGAGTCACCTGAAGAAAAACACATGAAGCAGCTTGTGCTTATAATTCAGAATATATTTCATGCATTCTTCGAAAAAGTTGTTTTACACAATAGTGACGCACAAATTAAAGGAACAAGTACAGCGGCGGTTCATTTTGTGCAAACCCACTGAACTGGCATTCAGTCATTACGAGACGTTCTGCTAAATTCAAAAAAGAGAGAAGAAGCAGCTCTCAGTGATGTTAACCCTTTAGTGTGGTCCTCTCCGGTCTGTCGGCAGCAGCAGGGTAAGCGTCGCAGCTGAGCAGATGGTGGTGGAAAGTAAGCAGTGTCTTCACTGTAAGTTGCTAACTCGTTTGTGAAGTACACTGCTGGAAAGTTAATAAACAACGAGCCAATCGTCTTTCATGTTAAATATAGCTCGTAATATAATCCTGTCCCTGACAATCTTCATGTCGTGCTTTGAACATCTGTATGCTGTGTAAACAGCTGTGTCACATGCAATATTTAGTGATAAAATTTGGTATTATCGAGTATATGTTGTTTAAAGAATGCCAATAAGATATTACAACTGCACAATCTATTAATACTTACACATACTTGTAACTCTAGAAATAGCCATGTAATGTGTTACCAATATAATCCCTTAAACACCATGTAACAATACGAGCTGCGAGCATCTGTGAACACAATATATATACACAAATTTTCACATTATGAAGCATATTTACAAGATAAGAATTTTATCTCACACAATTACACATATTATGAACAAACAAACAAAAACTTGTCTCTAGGCATTATTGATTCATACAAACTGTTTTTATCTTCATTACTGCAGATAATCCACAGACCAAGCTGTCATTTTCACAGGCATTTTTTTTTTTTTTTTGAAACGAAAACTGCCCAGAGTAACTGGAACATTGTTCAATGTGGGAACACCACAAACTAAACTTCATCTACTTCTGCAGTTGACAAGACCTAAATCTCCCTGACAGCTGAGTTCTGGTGAACAGAAAACATGATATTCCTGGTTCAGGTCACGTGTAAATGCAAATAAATGTTGGAGGTACGTAGTTTCATGTGAGGTATATTTGAATGCTGACATACAGCTACGGCTAAGTGTGACTTTTCTTTTGGGTGAAGCAACCATTAAATGGACCAGAGGACCGGTGAGCACTTTAATCCCACTGAAACTCACTGGTCAGATGTATTCACAGCTCAAACAAACAGGACCTTTTCAATATGAGATAATTCTGCCTTGTCCTCTGCTCTGCCTGAGGGATATTCACAATACAGTTGCCAAGTCACCTTTTTGTCCAGGATACTGATGAAGAGGAACCTCTGGCGGGGTGCCAGTCCTGCCCCGGCCTGGCTGGGACTGAACCAATCACTCTGCTCCAGAGCCTCGAAGCGCTGGAAGCCCTTATGAGCTGGGCAGAAGAGAGAGAAACTCAGTGAAACGGAAAATGAATCAAAGGCAGACAGACCGCACGCCATGGAAAGTCCTTTAACATGGGCTCCCTCCTGACTGTTAGGACGGCCTTTCATCTATTCTTTATCTAACTACAGGATTGCAGTGGATGGACAGGAGCCTTCCATTACTTTTTACATGTAATTAATTTTCATTCAGTGGCTCTTTACAAGCCCAGAGGCTGCACTGAAAAAAATCACGCTTCAATCGAGGTTTAGCTAAAAGCTTTACATATTAGAACACAAAAGGAACGCTGGTGTGGTAATTCCAGTTATTTCAAGGAGAAAAAAAATGTGCTGTACGTCATCAGTGGGAGCAAAAAAACAAGGCGTGTTTATTCTTTGCATCGCAAAATAAAATCTTACGGGTATTCTTCAGACTCAAGTATCTGTCTACATGTTGTGGATGTTTTATCAGAACAGGAAGGAAACAGAAATTATGATGTTGTTATCAAAGCTGCTTCAACTCTAAACTCTTCTTTGGAACCATTCATAACTGTATTGAAACACTAAAAGTAAATCTTTATTTAATTTGATCCTTTTTAATGTATTTCATTTCTCTTTAAATTGGGCTCTACTTTCATGCAGGCTTGCAGCACAAAGTACAGAGTTCTCTCATCAGATACTGATGGACAAGCTCAGTTTTTTAGTGGCTCACTGACTTTTGTGACAAAGTTCTTTTTACACAAACTGCACCTGTGACCTGAGAATGACATCAAATAAAACTTTACTTATCCTGAAGGTTTGTACTGGAGACGCTCAGTATACACAGTGTCTCAGCATAAGACGTGAAATGTCGATTAAATGTATCAGACACACCTTGTTGTTCACGAGATGCTTGATCCAAATTTGGATTCAAATCTTAGTTGATGAGCTGATATAATCTGCCACCGTTGAAGCTGATCTGGGGTCAACACCAGTTTAAGATGAGAAAATCTGTTTTGCACCGTCAAGATTTCCTTTACAGCGGAAACAAACACGTCTTTAACCTCTCCCTCCCTGGTGTTTCCACGTGATATCAAAGCTCGTGCCGCCATCGTAAAGGCCGGATCACTTTTCCATTTCCCTCAGAGCTGTGAAGCTCACCAATCAACACCACTTTGGAAATAAGAGAGGAGAAAGAAGCATGTTCACTGGAGAAGTAAATTGAAATTGTCACACTTCTATACTGAATTCGGGAACGGGCAGAAAGCCTTTGTGATGATAAGCACTGCAGAGTAATAACAGTTTGGGTAACGATATAACTAATTACAGCAGTGTTTTGCATCAGTGTGCATCAGTGTGTAGTAACATTAATGTTACAGGAAAACATTCAGGGAACAATGGTGAGTTTATTCATTCATTTAGTCTCATAAATCCAGCCTTCATGCTCACAGGAAATGGTGCCTGGTAGCAGACAGACGGCGCAGTGAACACAGATGGTGTCATTCTATAGCCATTACACTTTGCAATCAACATTTACTTTAGATCAACGGGCTGCAGAAGGAAAAAAAAAAAAAAACTTTCATTGATCACAAACTTTAACTTAAACTTTTATTTTCTTGACTGTGTTTGTGCCGCACACCTCGACTCACAAAAATAGGCCCAATGTCTTTGTTTGACGCCTCAAGGGCATGAATTGCCTCTGTGTTTGAATTTGATAACTAACAACATACATTTTTTTTAAAATCAAAAAATAGAAAAAAAAACAAACATTTCAAACATCCTGTCAGCATCAAAGTGTTAAGCCGAGAGGCCAACTTACGTGTGAACCTATTTAGCACTGGGGTGTTTTCCTCATCTGAACTGTCTTCTGTAGGCAAACAGAGATGGCACAAACAGCAAGGCGGCGTGGACAGTGAAACACAGAGCTCGGCACAAACTGATGTAAGCAGACACTAGCAAAATAACACGGTTAATGTTTGGACAGCTGCTAGCATGGACAGAGAAACACAGAATCAAAGAGCGGCAGCGAGGAGGAGCAAAGTCGAAAAATAAAAAGCTGCCACACAAACACACACTCATGCTCCGACTTCTTCTTCTACGCTACACAGAGGTTAACACAGGTGTTAGCAACATGCTGTTGTCATGTAATAATGACGGACTTGATAGACATTCATTAATATCAGCTCCTCTGCATGGTTACCATCATATTCTGTCTTTATCTTTTGTCTTCTATTTCAAATGACTTCAGTTACACTATAAAGAGTTGGATTTCTTTACTCTCACAGTATCCATTCCCCTCACAGTTATGACTTTAAAAAAAGTCTCATCGCCGTCACCACAGTAGACTATGACTGGAGCATTACCAACTCACTGAGCCGGTCCAGTCAGGCGAATGAGGGAAACAAAACCAAATGTTTTTTTTCTTTGTTTTTTTGAGAGAAGCCAACCTTGAACTCAGTGACTGAGCTTTAAATCTTGTTACTGTGCTACTAATTATGAATTAAGTATCAAGGGTGAGATGTGTAGAACTCATTTGATAAATTCAGCAACTTTAATTACAAATGTAGCTTTGAAACATGATTTAGAGCACTGGTTCCCAACCTTTTTCATTAAGAGACCCCTTATCTGTCATTGAGCTGACTGATTTCATATTATATTCATGATAATTACAGAACAGAACGACCCATAAACTGCAATTAAATTAAATCCAGATCAAGTAACAGATCCATGAGTTGTAAGTGGTTTGTAATACTGTCAAACAGGATTTTTCTAATACACAGAAAGACATCATTTATGTTATAAAGCAGCGCTTCTCAAATGTACCACCTCAGAAAACACAGCAGTGTATTAGGAAGCAGATTTACTGTATATGATTATTTAGTCTGTTGTGGAGAAACCAGTTCAAAAACCATGAAGAGGCACTACTGATTCTAATCTGATCCTTTTCTCTTCATAATATTTCGTATTTAGAGCCACAATTTAAATCCACTTACTATCTCATGGTCATATTTGAACTAATCACTGATGTATGCCTGTGCTACATGTATAAATGTGAAGATGCAGCAGGCTGACATTGAAACTAAATATTTAAGCAAATGCAAAACTTATTTTAATTACATTCCAACAATCTCATTGTTTAATTTTCTTTATTTTCAAGTTCAAGTCAGCTTTATCGTCAGTGCTGCTATATGTACAGGACATACAGAGTATTGAAATTGCATTTCGCTCTCATCCCGTGCAAACAGCATAAGCATGACATATAAAATACAACAATATATATATATATATCCAGAGTATATTTAAGAGAATTTTCAGGAAGGATGCATATGACTGGTGGTACCCGGTACCACAGTTTGAGAACCAGTGTTCTAAAGTAATAAACCAGAAATGTTAGACTCAATGCTGGCTTTAAACTTTCAAATATTCAGATTTCCAGGAGCTGTACGTTAGGTTGGTTCAGTCCATGAAATTTCGTTAAAATGTGTTCAGAAATTTGAACATTGTGAAACTGGCAAGCTTCACACTGACCCAGGTCATGGCTCAAATTTATTTGCTCTTATTTCTGAATCAGTCCTTCTACTTACTCCTTAAAACTTGGACTCTAAATGCAATGTATGTCCAAACAGACATTCAGGATTGATAATCAGTCGTCCGTGCTGCATTTGTGTGTGCTGTACAGTTTAGTAAGCAGTGCGGAGGCTGAGCATCGAGGCAGCAGGTGACTGCTGTCACTGCTTACCTTGCTCTGTGCTACAGTGCCACTGGTGGAAGTTGCGGCCAACGAGGATGAAGCTCCTTGTAGTGCCCGGAGGCTGGATGAGGTTCTGGACAAGAGGGAACGGTACAAAGATGTCCCCAGATGTGGGACAGCTAAAAAGGAAAATGGAGAAAAAACATTGCGGAATATTTTTACTTTAATTTGTTCAGCTTCTTCTTTAATGGAAGACAAACACTAAGGACGTTTACTTAGGGGCTTTATAAAACTACACACCACTGTCTATATATGTAACTGAAATGTACACAGTTAAACTGTTTGTATTTAAACACTCAAAGAGGTTGAATGAATTGAAGATTACCAGCAGGTGAATTGTCAGCTGGTTATTCACAGGTAAAAGAAGTGGAGTAAACACTGAAGGCAGCTGAACCTTTAAAGTGTAACAGTGAAGACCCACCGACACACACAACAGATTTCTGGTGACACGGGACTCCATGATTACAGACATAAACAAAATGAAGTGCTGCTTGGCACAACGTTTGACAAAGTGCCGGTTGCTAATGAGAAAGCTACTTGATAGCTAGCGAGCGTATTCACCATGAGCAAAATTTGGTGAAAAAATGATTTCAGTTGATGTGTGGAGGATTTGCAGTTGAGGCTGAAGCACCAGAGATAGTAGACTGTTCACTGTCAGCAGCTGGACTGACAGTTAGTATGTCACCTGTGACAGCAGGTACAATGTCAGGTGAAGCTTGGCGCTATATGACAGCAATAAAAACTAAATATCACAACAGTATGTGGCAGTGGCAGAATGAGTCACTACTGATTCTCAAACAGGAAGCAGAAGCTGTTCAGGACTCAAAATGTCACAGTGTACAGTTTGGAATTTCGTATTAAGCACACACACACACACACACACACAAAAAAAAACTCACCTTCTCCTTTCAAATGCCTTCACTGTTGTGTCACTGGCCAGAGAACTGACCAAATTGACAATCTCTGCCAAGATGGAAGGCAGCAGGAAGTGTGAAGCAATTTCAGCCGTGCACTGCTGAATGGACGAGCAGCCTGTTTACCAGCCGCCAGTCAGAAGGGAAAACAGAGACACGGAGTGAGCTTATACGCCACAAAACATCTTATCGTCTGTTGACACCGGTGCAGAAAATATGGGAGAATTAAACATCACTTACCAAGTTTAGCCATGAAAGTGATCCACGGCTGGAAGGTAACCTGGTAGATGTGGTGTAGGGTGCCCACGTCTCCTTCCTCCAACTGAGACACCTGCCGCCTACACAGCCACAAAACAGTTACCACGCATTAGGACATTTTTACAGCGCCTGTAGCACTAAAAGACATTTTTGGCTTTCGCAACTCAGTTTCATGGCACTGTTAACTCATGGTGGTGTAGCAGCAGCGCTTTGCCTTGAAGTTTTGACATATGATCAGTTTGTTCTGGTTATTTGTTGAAGTGAAATACATTTTTTGTCCCTGCTGCTGTGGATGACACGTCAACACCACAAGGAAGAAACTTTGAGACTACACTTTGTTGTCATGCCAGCAATGCGCCGTGACACCACACAAAAAGAGCCTCACAACTTCCTAGCAGTTCTATTTTTCTTCTTTAATTTATTTGCCTGGGACACTGCTGAACCCCCTCAAGAACATGAGCCAGAATTTTTATGTGTTGTTTGTGAGATGTAATAAAGTTGTTGAACAACATAACTTAATCTTCATGAAGAACAAAATACATATGCACACAGTGTACTGCAGATGGTTAAAAGTAAAAAACAAAATTGGCCACATTGCATTGACTGCTTTGGCCACATGGGGGCAGTGCAACATGCCGTAAATACAACACTGACATATTATCTGTATCTGTTTACCTACTGATCCATCAAGCACAAACAGAGCAACATAAGCTTTCATGTTCACCAGCTAGTCTCTAAATGAGTTCCTCAACACTTTGTCCTGACTTTAACTGAATATCGATCAGGAACAATTTGCAAATCATTGCATTCAGTTTTGATTTACATTTTACACAACACCTTAAAAATGGGGTTTCATGCAATGACAGTAAAAAGAATGGACATTGTATGAATGTCACTCATCTTTCCAAAGCAACATTTTGGTATGCGGCGCCAGCTGGCGCCATACTGGCTGTCCGGCCTCATTCGCCTCCCGTCTAATCTAAAAATCGGCAAAGACGCGGATCATCGACAGACCTGAGGCAGGCCAAATGACTGTTGGGTGCTCAAACAAGCCATCTGCAATGGCACCCACCTGTCAATCAAAACGGCCACCCTGTTAATTCTGCATAGCTTTAAGCCTTAATGTAATATGAACAGGTGAGTTCTATAAAAATTCCCCCTCAGCACAGTTGTCATGAACGGAGAAATTAGCTAAAGAGACCAAAACAGTTTTTCGTACTGTTAATATTACAATTTGTCGGTTGGTGCTGCTTTAAAAACATGTGTTTAAATTTCAACAGGAGTTATTTTAGATGCAGAATGGTGGCGTACTGTTTCTACAACACTGCCAACAAAATACCCGCCCTTGTAAGCTACAGTTAGCTGCACTGGTTTGTTGACATTGGGAGTCTTCTGTCAATCAAACATGGACACTTCCTGCCGACACAGAGGCTTGGAGGTTATAAAGACTTTCTGATGTTTCCCCACTGAGCTTTTTTTCTCTTTCAGTAATGAAAAATATTAACATATTATACAATTTAGACTTTTATCTGTTGAAAAAAGGAGGCAGCCTTTTACGATTTTAGTATTCATTGGTCGTAGTTCATTGCAGTGATGTTACTTATATCTTTTCAGTTTAACTCCACCTCTGGGCCTGCTCCAGCTCCACAGCCATAGCTTTCTCTTGACTCCACTGCTGTTTTACATTCTCCGTTTTGTGTCTTCGTCGTGCCGCTCGGCCCTCCTCTCCTTTTTCTTGCACTATGTCGTCAGTTGTCTTTGGGCTCCCGAGCTCCGATGAGTCAGGCTTACTCTGCAAAGACGGGAAAAGGACACATTTAAGTCACAAATATCCAACATAAGCCCGGTGACGAGAAGAAAAACAACTGACTCCATCTCAGGTCGATGCACTGAAGGAACAAAGTCTAAAATGTAAGCGGGTCACAGATCCAGACGTGTCTCAACGGTGATTAATGCAAACTTAAAAATAATCTAAAAACTCACACAGAGGAAAGTAGTGAGCTCAGCACAAACTGTCTGGAGGACTGTTTGATATTTTTCTTACTGTACATAAGGCCATTATAATGGGAGACATCAGAGCATCACAGCGGTGATTAGTGAAAAGATAATCACTGCTTTAACATGCTGGTCTACGCTGAGGTTGTCATCATGACGTCAGCAGTGTTTGTCCATGTTTGGAGGCTAACGATTCACGTTCAGGGCTGATTAATGAATTTTCATGACCTGGGACAAGAATTTGAGCTTTTTCTGCCCTGAGTTGCAGAGTTAGCTCTGCGATAAGACTCCTCTCTGTTTGGTTTCATCAACAGGGTTTCACATACATGGTCACATACAGTGTGTCTGCTTAAAGGATGAGCTAAAGGTAAAGTATGAATAGGGAAGAGGATCTGACCTAGAAGTGAGCCCTAATTTCTATGGAGTCTGAAGTGTGTCTTCATAACTATTTCTGTTTTTTAATAAAAAATAAATATAACAATAAATAATAAATACAATCATCATCTGCTGTTCTGTAGGTTGGACATCAACTGTAAGTTTTAGGTGAAGCGCTGCCTCCATATTTCATTCAGTTTAAAGGTTGAAGACTGTTGAAGACTGTTGAAGACTATTTAAGACTGTTTGGTCTGTTGGAGTACAGAAATCACTGATTAATCAGGAAATAAGTGGTTTCGCTTCTAAACAATGTGTCCATGAATATCATTTAGTGTTAGCATTCGGCTCCACAAAGCAGAGTTCCATTATAAAAGCCTTCCACCTCTGGGAAAACTGACCAGTATGTCCCAGAAGCTCCTGCGGGTGCTCTTGCTGGTGGGTGTGGTGGACTCTGGTGTGCTGGTCCCCGTCATGGACGTGTTCCCAACGGCTTGCGTCAAGGTAATGGGGGAAGGGCTGCTTTTAAAGACCCGTGATCCGCTGCGCTGCCTGTGGCTGTCCTTCACTTCTCTCACCTCAGGCAATGGATTTAAGAGTTCTAAAGATTTTCGAAAGAGGAGGCAGAGTAACATTCAGATTAGTCTGGATGTGAACTAAAGTTGTGTTCCTCAGCGTATACAAACATGCATTCTGATGGCATATTCATACAGTGCTGAGCTAACCTTTAGCCTCTTCTCTCTGAGCTTTGGTTGCCGGGCACGGCCCCCCGACGCAGAGGGGATTCGGTAAGACTCTCAGCTCCATGACGACGTCACACAGAGCGTGGCGCAGCGCCCCCTGTAGTTTGTCACTCAGCTGTAAGGGGCTGACATTGCCTTGCTCCCAGATGTCGAAGCGCACATACAGCTGTGGCTCTGTCAGAAGACACATTAAACACATTAACATGAACAAACATTAGTCTCGGCATATAGGAATGTTGTTTTAGCCTCTAAAACAGGATCAACGGGAGTACATACATTAGGTTTAGGGGTTTATGGGAAATGTGGTCTTAATGTTGGACCAGCAATACTAACAACAGATATAGAAGTCATTAATCATCTCCACCATGGTGTCATTTTTTTCAGAGGGAACACCATTATTCTGACTATGACACACTGATGTTTAAAAACACTGTATACCGTAATACACCGTCCGTACACTGCTTACAAGCCAATGATTATCCACATCCGTCTTGCTGGCTCAGCCTCTCACACACCTCTCACCTCTAACAGGCTACAGTGCTGCTCATCTTCAGAGGGATGATGAGAAATATGATTCGTGTTCATGCTATAAGGACATAACTCAGAAACCAGGCGTCATGAGTGATCTGGAACTGACGCAAACTTTCTTCCTGCCTTCTGTCCTCCGCGCTCCGCTTTGATCCCAGCAGCATCATCAAAATTCCACATCATGCACGCTTTGAATATTTCGGGTAACCTTTAATTAAGATGTCTTCGAACGATATACAAGTGCACAGATGGGGAATTATGTATTTTGATTGTCATTGCACAGTAAAGTTTTAATGAATTAAAGCCACAATTAAACCAACCATTTGAAGATGGCTCTAATTTTTAACGCTCAAAAACAAACAGCTGGAGTCATATTTGTTGTTTTTTTTCCCTCCCTGTTGCAACACCAAGTATGATGAACACTTTATAAAAACAATTATATTAATAAATCCCCAAAACTAAGATTTAATTTTGATTTATGGCCCTGTGATGAAGTGTCACATTGACAAATTTAGCCTCCAGGAACAAAACTCTCTTCATATTACACAGTTGCATTCATTAATCAGGAAGATTTACTCGTTCAATTTTAGTGGCATTTCATATTTAGACTTTAAATTTAATGGCCGGACTGTTACCCATGACGTAGCTTGACGTTTATGGCTGTAATTAATCCATTTTTAAATTAGTGCAGTTTACACAATAAAATGACTCCTGGCACTGGCTGTAACCTTGCAACATAATCAGATCCAAAATGAGTCTCAAGATGAGAAAGAACAACGTGCAAAGCAATGAAACGGAGCTCATTCTCTGCTGCAGAATGACTTTGGAACAGAAAAAAAGTGGGAAATGCACTGGTTTCACCCAGCAAATCCAGCTGGTTGGTACTCAGCTTCTGCAAAAAGTTGTGGATTTGTCAGAGCTTTGGCCAAGTCCATGAAAATAACCACTGTCTGAGCTCTTTAAGACCCCACAGCCTGCTGCTAAGATCTGATCTCAGACAGGTTTAAATGACGTTTGGACAGTCTGACTCTGCAACAGCAAAGGCCTGTGATCAGATGTCATCATCCAGATACAACACTCGTGTTAATACAAGGTGTAGCATTACAAAGTGGAGATGTCTAATGACAATATGTAATATTATATAGAATATATACAGTCATGGCCAAAAATATAGATACTTAATGCACTACATCTCCCACAAAACTCTTGCAGGCACAAATGACTTAGTATTCTCATGATTATTTCTTTGGTTTGGACTCTACAAAATTATTGGCACACCCTTTGGAAAAAATAACTGAAATCATTAAGTTTCTACAGAACATTCCCCCAGAAGGATTTTGGCTTCCTCAGGTAAGTTTTGGCAAACTCTATTCTGGCGTTTTTATGTTTCTATGTTAGCAGTGAGGTCCTACCATAGTGTTCCTTTTCATTCATATATACGATAGTGTGAGCTGTCACCATTGTGTCTACAGGTCTGCTTGAATTGGTTTGGAAGTTGATCATCATGGTTCTTTATCCACTAGTTGACTGTCACTTCATTGCAATTTTTCATTGATGATTCTGACGTGTATGGAGATTAGCTACAGTGCCATGGACTGTAATCTTCTTCACAATATGGACACAGGAACACCATGATCTCTGGAGATGGACTTGTAGATTTCTCCATTTTAACTGGTTGCAAGTGTGATTTTTATATTGCCAGAACCTGTGAATTACTACTGTAGGTGAGTTTAATCACAAACAAAAGGAGCTTTTGTGCTTTTTTGTGTTGTTTCAATGCAAACAAAAGAAATAAACATGAGAATACCCAAAGCATTTGTGACTGCAATAATTTTCTGGGAGATGTAGTGCATTATGTGACCAATATGTAAGGGTGTTTGTAGTTTGGGCCATAACTGTATAATAAATTGCTTTATGAGAGGTTAGCATTTTAAATGTTATTCCATAGTAAGAATAGTCAGAAATGTCACCTTAGTTTTGAACTTAAAAAAAAAAAAAAGCCATTTTACAAGTGGGCCAACTTTACAGGCGGACAATACTAACCAGCCTGAGGTTGCTTCACAAATGCTTCAGATGCAACAGACAAAAAGGAGCGAGGTGACTCAACATTTTTCATTTCAATACCCTGAAATCAAATGTATACATATTTCTTTCTTCTCCCCTGGGGATATTTTCCCTGTGCTCCATTTGTTGGGAGTTTCATGCACATTTTGGGAAACACAATTCATTTACAGCGTACCAAGCATTCTTCACATCTTTATTTTCACACTCCATCTTGAAGCTGTTCATTTTCACCCCTGTGTCTCTGAGCCAACATTGTTTTCTTCCTGTTGTTTGCTTGTGTTAGCAATTTCTGTTCAAATTCTGCCACACTTTGATTAATAACCTCTCCATTCTGCGGTGCCCGGGAAGGCCTGCCGGTCAGTGCGACCGCAAGGTCCACAGTTCATTTCAGTTCAGTTCTGGACCTTTGTTGCACATCATGCCCGTCTCTGTCCACTTGTTTCTGTCTGTCTACACTGTCGACTCTCAAATAAACAAAAGTGTTCATCTTAAGTGAATTACTTTCACCATTCAACCATCACTTTACACAAATATTCCAGTCTTGTTTAATGCAACCCTGTATTTTTCTTATATCATGTTGTGACTCACTTCTTCCTAATATTCTTATCTTTAGCCACTTGGTCATTTTTCTAAACTCTACTATTCAGCTGTTTTATACTTTTCTGCTGCTGTGACACTTTTCATTCCCCTGCGTGGCTTCAGTAAAGTTTACTTCACACTAACTTACCTTATTAGTAGGGATGGTAACTGCATTCATGTGTGAATGTGTGACAAGTCCATGAAAATAAATGTACATGGAGTTTACTTCATTATGGAAGACATTTTTGGACCTTCAATTTTGCTTCATCTTCCATTTTCTGACATTGCTGCTTCAAGGCCCCATTAATTCATGACCCTCATGTCAGCAGTAAACTGAGCATGTTTATGTTTTACCACCTTGGCCGGTCTTTAGCTTTTACTACACAATCATAAGACTAAAATGAAGCCGTTTTTTCTGTGAATGGAGAGTTTGCTGGCTGCTTTTCAGAAGCAGCGATGTTTGTCACTTCCTGCGTGTGACAAACATCTTCATCCAACCCGGCGCAGGACAGATTAAGCGTGTCTGCTCAGTGCTGTGCTTACCTGAACCTGAGCTGACGTTGATGGAGTACACTTTACCCACAGTGGTCAGCTCATCGAAATGATCTGGATGAAGGGGGATGGTGCAATTTTCTGATCTCTGCAGTCCGGCACAGTCCTGAGCTGGAACCTGAAGGGGACGGCCGTGGGTGTCGACAAATGACAGGGTGATGCAGGCAATACCTAAAAGAGCAAAAGGGGATGCGTTAGAATGACAAACAAACTTGTGCAAAGTTTTTAAAATTGAAAAAAATCTAGCCAGATCATTAGGTTTTCAATTTCTACAGCCTCCTGAGTCACAAATGATTAGCTTTCCTTGGCAATCATACAAACATCCTTCACAAAGAAGCAATTTTCATCTAACCTTGGGGTTATTACTCAGATATCCATTTGTATACCTGGGAAATATAATACTTTGGTTTAATTGTTACAGTGTCCTTCACCTTCCCCTTGTGTTTTGTCAAAATGTTGTGGATTTTGTTGTGGCAGGACCGAATAGAAAAGGTGGAGTGTTAATGTCCATGTCACTTCCTCGCCACATTAGAGCTGTGCACATGCTTCACCGTGAAGCATAGCTGCCCTGTAACACTGCCGTGGTGAGACATTGCTGGATGCGTTGGCTTTGACACTGGCTATTATTGTGCACAATGAGAAAGCAGCACCGCGCAAGGAGGGGGGCTGAAGACGGCACACGCTGATGAATTTCAAAGACAAATCACTTAAAAAAAAAAAAGAAAAAAAAAGAAACAAACAAAACATGAATGCCTCGTGTTTAATGATTCACATCACATATAGCATTACTATAAACACCAAAATGAGCACATCATTCACGGTGAGAGGGAAGCATTATACTCGTCACTAAAGGAAGCTTTGGAGCAAATGTAATTGACGTAGAGTTGAACGAGCACAAAAAGCCACGTAAATCACTTTAAATGCGGTTATTAAAGAGAAGTGAATAGAAGCCATTGTGCATAAACTTCAAATGACTCTGAAAGTGCACTGAAGACTGCAGAGGATCAGAAAGCATTTCAGCATTACATGAGAGCAGATCCTGTACTACAGTTCTGACACACGTCACTACAGATTAAACCAACGCGATGACCTGATGTGGACATGACGATATGTTGAATCTGTGTGTGTAATGTACACTTCATGCTGAGAGCTCCTGACGAGGAGAAGACTCTGAAATGCACATTTTGCTGAGAAAAAGTGGCGTCAAACATTTAAAACGTCCTTTTTGAAACTAAACATGAGAAAAAAACGTCTGAGATGAATGAATGGTAACACTGAGCAAGAGGGCGGTGTATCTGTAGCTAATGTACTGCTAAACAATGGAAACCCTTCACAGACAGCATACGTAAAGGAGAGGTTTCGTCTGATGGACTGTCAGATAACATCGTATCGAGGATTAAAGACTTTAGAGGAGCTTTGCTGAAATGGTGTAAAATGTACAGTTTTCTTTTCACAAAAAGAATTCAAGAAACAACAACCAGTTTTGTGTGATTTTTATGTTTTTAAATTCGAGCTGAAGACGAATATGTTTCTTGACAGTTGCCTTAGCAACGGTTGCTCATGATGGCTGACCGTGTCAACCTGGGAAATGAAGCCGATGATTGCTACAACACAGCCTTAATGGACAGTCTTAAAGTGATGGAACTCACTATGTGTCTGAAAGCTGGCATCTTCCAGCACTGACCGAGACAGTTACTCCATCACTCTGAGGTTACGTGGCACATCCGAAATACAGTATGTGAACAAAGGGTGACACTGTGAGAGCAGCTGGCTCACTCAAAAACCTTCACTTTAGAAATCATAAACTGCTGCCTTTACAAATAATAATAATAAAAAAGAGTAATGTGTTTATTTCAATCACACAATGCACAACAAGTGCACAGCGGAAGGTTCAAAGGTATGGACTAATATCCCTGATGTGATTGTACTGAAACATCTGAGCCAATCACAGAGAAGCATGAAGACAGCTCACTAAAGGAAGAGACAAAGGCAGATGGTGTGTGTTTTTTGTAACACTTAATTAGTACAATGAGACCATGATAGAAACATGGTGCTGGCATGGGATGTGTGTGTGATGTACACCTGTGTATCATCGTTTTGCCCAGTTTATTTAGTGCTGTTCTGTCACTGTGCAGATGTTTTCATTGTGACCTGGCAGGAGACTGCAAATTATCCCTGGGCTAACTCTGGTACAAAGCATTAGATATTTTATTTTACTTATTATGCTATTTCAATCTTAATTCTTCTGTATTTCACGTTCACGATCTGAAAATGAGACGGGGCCCCATTTGAAGAATAAATCATGGAATTCTCAAAAACTGTGGAGAAAGGAGGCGTCGACACGCAGCATTAATGAGCTCTGGTGATTTGACATCTCCTGCATAAAAAGGCAGAAAATTAAAAGGGACCAGTGTGATGAATGCAGAAGTGTATGGGATTATTCTGTAGCAGCCTGCTGTCGTCTGAGCGTGACTCAATGACAGTAAACACAGTATGTATCTACATATGTGTGCTGCTGCCTTTGAATGCTGCAGGGATCTAATAAACTGATGGAGAAGCTTTTTTGTTTAAACATGCAGCTGTGGACAACAAGTCCACGACAACTGTGGGCGGCTGTGGTTCAGGAAACGGTCATCCACTAATCAGGTGAACCGTGGTTTAACCCTGGTTCCTCCAGTCTGCATGTCAGTCCTTGAGCGAAATGATGTGTCATCGTTGTGTGAATGTGTTTGAATAGTTAGATGCCGTCAATGTATGAATGTCTGGGTGAATGGGTGAATGGGTGAATGAGATATATTATGTAAAAGCACCTTGAGTGGTCCATTACTGTTGAATCACTCATATTCATCCATAGATCCATTCAGACTAATTCGCTTTCGCTTTGACAACTTGAAAAAAATATATTTTTGATGCCAATTTAAACACACCTACTGGCAAGATGCTGTTTAATTTGCATTTTAAATACTATTCCAAAATCGCTGTGAACCCATGTGTATTGTTTGTGGCAGCTGAGTGACTACACCAGAAAGACAAAAAAAATCGAAGCGGTCTCTCTCTGCAGCGTTGAGGACCCGATTCCCACCGAAAGCACCCCGCCTCATTTAAATCAACCTCGTTTGTTCCTCTCCTCCACCGGCAGTACCAAACGTTTGGACCGCTGTTTGCGTTATAGTTGTAACGGCATGAAAATATATCCCCAAATGTCCATGAGGATTTGTAGAGTTGGCTCAAAATATTTCTACCTCGTTGATATTGGAGTACTTACAGTAGGAAGTCCTATTTTGTGTGTTTAAAATATGTAGTGCGGTTGTGTTAGGGTCTGTTTAACAGCAGTCAGTGTGGCAAAAGCCAGTCCAGGACAAATACAGCGATAGCAGAGAAACTCTGGCTCAAACAACCAGAAACGCCACACTTCATGCACCCTCGAGGTCCATGTCTAATCTCCAGGCAGTTCAAAGATGGATTTTTAAATAAAAATGCGGATATGCAGAGGGAAGCCTTAACTAAAAGAGGTACAGCACTGCAAAGAAATACCATGGAGGGGAAAAAAAAGAAGAAAAAAAAGGGCCAAGAGCAGAGCACACGGGGCCAGCAGCAGCAGCAGCAGCAGCAGCGGCAGCATGGGTTCAGTCAACACAATGGGTGTGAAAGGTCGTAAAGGGGACAGACGAAGACATGTGGTGGTACCTTTAAACTGAGAAGGTGGGAAGAGTTGCTGAACCAGCTCCGACATGGTACCTGAGTCAACATTAGAGACACCCAGAGAACAGCATTAGGAATACCGTCATTTATTCACTTCCAGTCCAAGTAAAGTCCAAGTTGGAAGGTGCTGCTGCCTTATCGCAAGGAGGTCATAAGTTCAAGGTAAGTTTTCTTCTACTTCCACCAATTGCTCACACAGGCTGATGACCTTTCTATAATGTCCACCTCCTTTTTGCCAAACAGAATGGAAAAGGCAAGTAAGAGAGTGGATGGAATAATTTTGAAGCAACGTTCCTGTTGAAAATACATGGAGTCTCCATGTTGCATCCAGCCCATTCTTCTCAATGTAGGTTCAGTCTGCGACAGTGTCTTTTGTAATGCTATCACTGACATGATGTATCAAAGGATATGTTTAGTTTCCAGAGTTATTGTTTGTCTGTAATTCTTCTTCTTCATTCATGCAAAAATGTACTCTATAGGTCAGCCAAAGCTAATATGGAGCTCTAATGCTGCAGTGTGTTTTGTACAAACCATAGCCCTACTTAACGATTACATTTTTGCAAGTTCAATTTGTGTTTACACAAGAATAACTAAAAACGAGAGAATCTGAAGGAAAACAGAGGAAAGAGCTGAGTGCCAAGAACGATCTGAAATACGTTTGAGGTTAAGACACACAGATATGTTCCACATCTAAACACACAGTGTACATTATTAGCTAGCTTGCAGATAACCTCTGCACCGTTGATATAGTGTCGAATTACCACAGACCGCAAAAAACACTCGGGTTCATGTTTAGTCTGAGCTCCCACACTGAGTATGAGATGATAAAGACTAAGCATTTTTGTATTTAATAAAGACTGAATGCAACCACTGTACAGCCAGTCTGGACTGAAGGGGTGGTTACAGCAACCAATGACAATTTCAATGCACGCGGACGTGAGCATTTTCATTTCAAATTGCATTTATATAAAGCAGTTCTCTGATATTCCATACAGCCAATGATAATTATTTAATGTCAGTTTGCAGGCCAGATCACCAATTAGCTTGTCATCTCCAGCACTTTGAACAACTTAATTGCAAATGTCAACATCTAATCTCAATAAAACACCATCCAGTGTGTTCCAAACCAGTGTGGTTTCAGTGGCATCTAGTGCTGTAAATGCTGATTGCAACACCCTCTCTTCAACCTTTCCTTCATGCAAGGAAGGAGAAACGGTGGCCGTGAAATACGTTTAAATATTGGAGGTTGATTCAATGTTTTTATTTGATTGGAGCAATTCATCCATAGCAGCAGGGGAAGAATTGAGAACTCCTTGTTATCCCACACAAACAGTCATCACATAATAAATGGTCTGCAATTATACTAGTCTTTAAAAAAGTCTCATCAGTCTAAATCAAAGTATGTCCGCTGGGATTCAGCACACTCTAACTGTTCAGCTTTAACCGTTCCACGCAGTGGAGTCATTAGAAGACATCTCATTAATTAGCTGACAGGAAACACAGGTGAGTATCTGGGAACCTCCCGCTTTGCCAAAACATTGCTTGAGCTGTCCAACACTGACAGAGTTATTTCATACACGGGGCAGGGATCGGGTAACATCATATAACTTAAGCACCTTGTTCCGCAGCTGCTAAAATTAATGAGATGGAGTCAGAGCTCCTCTGCACAGCAATTAAAAACTAGTTGGACAGCAAGTCAAAGGAGAACAGAAGTAAGGAGGGAACTCTTCGTGTCAGCTTCGATGTTTCGGATTCGACGGGCGCAGGGAGGTCATTTTTAAAGAGAAACTAAAGATGACTTCACCTGGTGCCCTGCAGTTGGGAACATTGCTGTATTTTAATGTGTTAGCTGAGCTCTTAGTTGTTCCGATTTCAAAATAAATAAAATAAAAAAAAACATTGAAATCCTGTGTAACTTCAAACATACATTTAAATTAAGGATGTCCCAATATCTGGATATAAATGCAGATATGTAAAATGCTAAATCACTGATAGGTTCCAAGATTGCATTTTGGCCAATGTGTTCCACCCCTTTTGCTCTCCACATGGACTGCCGGTTGCATGCAGATATTTCTGGTAAATACCACTCAGACTGAAGTGAACATCCAAACTGGGAACAGGTGCAGTAAAAATCACATTACTAAAACTCTGAATCAATCGCGTGGTAAACTGCTGTTTGCCATGAACATATGATTCCAATGATGAGATTTTAAGCAGAGCTGAGACAAACTCAGATTCAGTCTGTCCAAGTAACGTGACTTCAAATACCTGAAACTTTTTTTACTGCACAGAAAGAAAACAATAGCCTGATTGTATCTGCCTTCTGTTTAATGCACATACTTGTGTGTGTTTGTGTTCTGCAAATGAAAATGTAGCACTGTGATTAAAAGCCAAATGTTAAGTTAAAATGCTTATTCAAGGTAGTGTCTAACAAAAATACTAGAAATTATAAATGAGGGTTTAATTGAGTAAACTCATCATTTATGTCCATAATTAGCTGCCCTTTGTTGGGAGCTGTTGAAGGATGGCAGAGTTATTCATATGCTTATATAAATTCTACACAGCCACATGGTACGCCTTCAGTCAAAGCAGCACTCCCCTTTAACTGACTTCAAATGCCAGAGGACAACACGAGCAAATTGATAAATGAGAAAATATGTCAACAGGAAATGACACTGATCACTTCTAAGTGGAAGGGAAATATATGGAGGAGTCACTTAGTTGAACATCATTTCAACTTCATTGGTGTAAAAGCATGCATTCAGACAAGGTGCTGTTAAAGGTGCAGCGTGTAGGATTTAATGGCATCTAGTGGTGAAGTTGCAGATTACAACCAACTGAATACCTAAAGGTAGTAAAAACATAATGACTGCTTTTATTAGGTTATGAAAACACAGATGAGAATATAGTTATTTCATTTCTGCCGATACATTCCCTTAAATGTTACACACTGGACCTTTAAGACCAGTTTCTACACAGGTGTGACATCACAAACTGCACTACCAGTCTGCATGTCTGGTAAGGCAGGGCAGCAGTCAGCTACTCACAAACGACATTTGTGAGCTGTTTGCATGGCTGTCAACAAACCAACGTATAATGAAGAAGACAGTTAAGATGGTTTCCTGTAGCAGCCTGGTCATCTCTGGTAAGAAGGCAAATTAAGGCGGCAATCTAAATGCAAAGCCCATGCCTGAAAATTACACAGCAAGTGGAACAAAAAGGCCGATACCAGCAGAGAGAGAAAAGGAGTCTGCTGAGGTTTGGTGCACAGTGAGGCCACCTCGGGAAAATAATTGTGCTGATGCTCATCAAAGAAATTAGCACTGCGAGCACAGTGAAGAGGAGAGGAGTGTAGTAGGTTCTGTTATGCCAGACAAGCAGAGAAAAACATGTTCTGAATTTAATGTGGGGGAGTTATAAATAGAAACTGTCAGCATATCCTATCATATCATACTGCTACCAAATCAGCAGCATAACAATGGGAGAGAGGAGCCAATGAAAAAGTCTACAACTGAGCCGAAGCCCGAGGTTACAGCACAGTTTCCAATCAATTATTTGCTCGTAGTAAACAAGGAGAATTTATCTAACATCGATGCTGTGCAGTAGATGAAGAAAATAAAAACAAAGACTAAAGAAAAGAAAAAGGATGCATCCAAGTTAGATAAGAACAATGTGGTTTGAGTTCCGTTTAAAACGTCTGCCTCTTGTGATCCGTTGTTGCGCTCCATTTCCTGTCCTAATTACACGTTAATATAGTTTTTTTTTCTCAAAGTTTCAGACCGAGGCTTTTGCTACTGCAGGAACTTACAAACATAACGTCATCGTCAGGGGTTCTGCTTTTCCGCTCCTCAGACTAAATTTGGACCCAGGAGGTAATAATGAATGCATATTTCACGTACTTCCATGTTGGCAGCAGTGTTGCCAGTCGTGATTGGTCAAGCAGATGTGTTGTCACATGGCACTAAAGACGACCACAACAAACACAATGACCAATGTACTCCAAACTGCCTAGCCTTATCAACTACACTGAACAAATATAAAATTGTAACACTTTTGTTTTTGCTCCCATTTTTCATGAGCTGAACTCAAAGATCTAAAATATTTTCTACGTACACAAAATAACCATTTCTCTCAAATACTGTTCATAAATCTGTGATAGTGAGCACTTCTCTTTCGCCGAGATAATCCATCCCACCTCACAGGTGTGGCATATGAAGATGCTGATTAGACAGCATGATTATTGCACAGGTGTGCCTTAGGCTGGCCACAATAAAAGGCCACTCTGAAATGTTCAGTTTTGTTTTTTTGGTGGGGTCACAAAACCAGTCAGTCTCTGGTGTGACCACCATTTGCCTCATGCAGTGCAACACATCTCCTTCGCATAGAGTTGATCAGGTTGTTGATTGTGGCCTGTGGAATGTTGGTCCACTCCTCGTCAATGGCTGTGCAAAGTTGCTGGATATTGGCAGGAACTGGAACACGCTGTCATATACGCCGATCCAGAGCATCCCAAACATGCTCAGTGGGTGACCTGTTCAGTGAATATGCTGACCATGCAAGAACTGGGATGTTTTCAGCTTCAAGGAATTGTGTACAGATCCTTGCAACATGGGGCCGTGCATTATCATGCTGCAACATGAGGTGATGGTCGTGGATGAATGGCACAACAATGGGCCTCAGGATCTCGTCACGGTATCTCTGTGCATTCACAATGCCATCAATAAAATGCACCTATGTTCGTCCGTAACATACACTTGCCCATACCATAACTCCACCGCCACCATGGGCCATTCGTTCCACAACATTGACATCAGAAAACTGCTCATCCACACGATGCCACACACACTGTCTGCCATCTGCCCTGAACAGTGAAAACTGGGAATCATCAGTGAAGAGAACACCTCTCCAATGTGCCAGACGCCATCGAATGTGAACATTTGCCCACTCAAGTCGTTTACGACGACGAACTGCAGTCAGGTCGAGACCCCGACGAGGACGACGAGCATGCAGATGAGCCTCCCTGAGACGGTTTCTGACAGTTTGTGCAGAAATTCTTTGGTTACGCAAACCATTGTTGCAGCAGCTGTCCGAGTGGCTGCTCTCAGACGATCTTGGAGGTGAACATGCTGGATGTGGAGGTCCTGGGCTGGTGTGGTTACACGTGGTCTGCAGTTGTGAGGCCGGTTGGATGTACTGCCAAATTCTCTGAAACTCCTTTGGAGTCGGCTTATGGTAGAGAAATTAACTTTCTATTCACAGGCAACAGCTCTGGTGGACATTCTTGCTGTCAGCATGCCAATTGCACGCTCCCTCAAAACTTGCGACATCTGTGGCATTGTGCTGCATGTTTCAGAGTGGCCATTTATTGTGAGGTGGGATGGATTATCTCGGCAAAGGAGAAGTGCTCACTATCACAGATTTGTGAACAATATTTGAGAAATGGTTATTTTGTGTATATAGAAAATGTTTTAGATCTTTGAGTTCAGCTCATGAAAAATGGGAGCAAAAACAAAAGTGTTGCAATTATATTTTTGTTCAGTGTAGTACAACCAATACTTCACCAAAGAACGACAGGGGCAAACACGTGTTGGGCGTTCAGGGTGAGCGGGTCATTGATTGAAATATAGTTTTGGTCTCTATACTTTTTTAGTTTTAACTCATCTGTTCAATTCATATTGATATATCCTGCTGAATGCGTCTGAAATAGGATAGATGTCTTTCTACGCTGTCTGTTATTAGAGAGAAATCACGCTCATGGCTGCTTCAGTGTTGTGGAATAACTTTATACCTGATGTCTTAACTGTTTTTATTCATCACTGGCTAGATTCACTTTGTGATGTGAACAACAAAACATACTTGAATGAGATACACAGGATAGTGTTACAGCTAATGCTACATTATCTATCAGCATATACAGAGGCTGACAGATATTTTATTATGTCATTACCTTACAACCACAGCTCCACCATAGCGTAGCTTGTTCCATAGTGTCATCTCAAACTGATTTGTTGTGTGAGGTTAGGTGGTAGAGTGAAATCAGCCTGTCTAATCCTAAAGTAGGCCACGGTAACGAAATGTTGTGACTATAATTTAACTTCTAAAGCGAGACAAACATGACATCTCGTACAACCAGCGTGAGCATTAGTGTGGAGAGGGAGGGCTACATAACATCTCAGACGCAACCTTAATAAAATATTATATAATAGTTATTATTATTTTAACTAAATAGTATTTTCAGGTCTGACGTAAAGCAAGCAGGGAATGCATGCAGGGACTCATGACTGATACATTTATTGATTAAATATTTCAGCACTAACATGGATGTTTCTTATAAGTGCTAAAAAAAAAAAGGCTGTGTCATCTAATGATCAGGGTTCATCTTATATTGGGGTCACAGAATATTGAGGCACTTTGGTGATATTTGTTTTGGACACATGGGGACGTACATTCATTTCCTAGAGACTGCCTAAGACTTGTCTAAACCTAACCCTTAACCACTAACCCTAAAATTAGGTTTTTCTCCCAATTGGTGACGTTGCTTTGATCCACAAGTGGACAAGCTGTGCCTAGTTCACTGGTGTTTAGTCTGAAATGTAACCCTGAAGTTAGCCAAGTCAAAAACACACACATACACAGAGGAGTACTGAGGCCTGATGGCTGTGAGGGCATGCAGGTCTGGGAGAATGTGATTACCTTTGCCTCCTGTCCCCTGGCCTCCAGGTTTATTGTAGAGGTAGATATCACCGTCAGCCAAGTCGCTGCTCAAATGAAAGTAGTGCTACAGACAGAACAGGAGAGCAAATCACTCCGGATGCTCAAAGCACACAAGTCAGCATTTATTTCAAACATCACAATGAGATGAGTTTTTTTGCAGAGCCGGGAGCCTCCCGTATCAGAGATTTATTCATTTTGAATCCCGATCACTTTAAACAGAGTTGTTTGCAGGTAGTTCACTTGCATATGTCAAACTGTCATCTATCAGTGCAGAGAGGCGTTGTCGATTCACAAGCAGCGATGACTTATTACAAGTCAACAAATCATTCAAAGTACTCAGAGACTGATTGTTTACTTTGGGGTTTTTTATGACCCAGACTTTCTCGCTGCTCACTCAGACATCAGACACGCACAAACAGTTTTTAGGATTATGTGAGTCACAAATCCTCGTGATGAGTGATTTGATAGCTGCCGAACAAATAGTCCACGGGATTTGGCAAATGTTGTGACAGTGAGAGAATTAGCTTCTAGCTTGGTAAAAACAGATGATCTTATTTTAGATATATTAACAGAGATATAACATATTCATTAATGAGCTTTAGAGGTGTAAGTTTATTTCTTAAGTTCAAGGAGAGAGAGAGAGCTAGGCTAGCCGGTTTCTTCTGCTGCCAGTCTTTATGCCAAGATTAAGCTAATTCATTTGTTTGGCTTGAGTTTCACAGTTAATGCAAAGCCATATGAGTGGTATCAATCTTCCAACCCTCTGCTTCTAACTCCTTTGTCTGAACTTCAAACAATGTTTCATGTTCAGAAGAACAGTTCTTTTCTTTTTCAAGCATTCATGAGAAACATCAAATAATAGACATTAACCTTAAACGGTACCTTGAAGTGGTGTGCTGTGTTGCTGTCAGTGTATTTTGGGACATGCAGGAAGATGAGGAGGTTCTGCCTGAGGTAGTGAGCCACAGCAGGCAGGCAGGGAAGACAGTACTGTGGGAGGCTGAAGTTCATCACCTCAGTGGCAGGAGATCCAGATGGCTGGATGAACTGACCAGACAAACATTTGGTGAAGGCTTTTATCGAAAGCAATTTTCAGCAGAGAGTGCATACAAGTGTTTTTTGGTTGCCCCAGTGAGAATAAAACCTATAATTCTGAAACAGTAAGCAATTTGCTCACTGAATTACACAGGTCTGTGTGCACAGAACTACAGAGCAGCAGCGTTTTCCCCAATTTCTTCTATTCGAATCACAGTCCACAAAAAGGAACAACTCACCTCTACGTCGGCCGGTGTCAGCTTGCAGTTCCTGACAAGCATGACAGTGATGATGTCCAATGTGGTCTCATCCAGGCGTTTACGGAGCACCTTAACCAGCTCGTCCGTGATCTCTGGACCTGAAAGTGAAAAAAAAAGAAACACTGCGTCACCCACACACTGCAAATACATTAATGTTCCAACCAGTACACAAATTAAAAAGGTCTCAGGATGCTTCACATAACGTGCTTGATGGATGAAGAGCATCTGAAACAACAAGTCAGAAACCAAGCTGGCCAGGTGTGCCAAGGTATGAAAGTATATATTTCCAACTGAAATATGGAATCTGGTCACATGCTAACAGCTGGCCAAGGAGGTTTTATTTGGGGTGTTTGTTTGTCAGCAGGATTACAGAAAAACTCATGGCCTGATTTTCATAAAACTTGGTGGAAGGGGGTAGCATGGACCAAGGTGGAGCATGTTAAATCCAAGGTCAATTGTAACACCAGTGTCTATCACATAGAAATGTGTTGCACATGTACATAGAGTGAACCAAACATACATACAAACATCAAAAAGGCATCTTAAACATTCCATCTAGTTCAAGGATGGCATGACTGAAAAGTTGAGAAGTCAAGAATGAACTTTCAAGCTCATCTTTGTGATGTTTTTATCATCAGAATAGATGAATTAGAAATGCCCGGCCGTTTCCCCCGTGGCATTAAAACACGTTTTGTTTGACAGATGCAGACAAAAATGAAGTGAGCTCGAATATGTCAGCTTTTGGCCTTTTCTGTGCATCAATATGTGTCTGTACATGTAGTCTGGTCAATTTTTGGTCAAAAAAAACTTTGACAACTTGGACATATAAGCTGTCTCCACTTCAACTGAGAATCCAATCGCCTGAAGAGAGATCACAGATATGAGATGTGGCTGAATACACTGAAAAAAATCTAGCAAAATAATAACTTCATGCTCAGTTATTAACATTTCTACTTATGTGTGTGTGCTACAGTGTTGCACAATGTTAGTAAGTATCTGATAATTGTTTACATGTGTGATTTATTAATGTGTCAGAGGGCCGTGTATTCTTTTAATTACAATAGTTCTTCTGCTCACAAAAGGCCATAGTGGTGTACACACACACACACACACACACACATACATCATGGAGAGTCAATACAGCTATAGTGATGTTGCCAAAAGAGTTCAAAGTACAGTGAGTGGAGGAAACAGACAAGGAATTTAATTAGCCTCTGAGAAACTGCTGCTGTGATCCCAGTCTGTCTGAGAAGGGAAATATTCCCAGTACAACAGTGCCATCAAGGCACCCACAGGAGGAACAGCAGCCTGCACACCACAGACACTGCTGAGTGTTATCAAGGTGTGGTCTGGACCAATGGCAGCAAAGCACAGCAACATTAATAAAAGGTCAAACTAAATAATGACAGAAGTAACACAAAGAGCTCATCACATTAAACTAAACCCTGCCCGTAACCAGTGCCCCGAACCTGAGTGTGAAAGGTGTGACGTGATGACACATGACTCAGCTGTTGATCAAGCAGCTGCTGTATGCAGGAGAATGGATGTTGAGTTTGACAGTTAACAACTGTAGTACTGCCCGACATGTTACCACGAAAACTCTCTCTCTCACACACACACACACACACACACACACACACACACACACACACACACACACACTATCCGGCTGCCAGGCTGCCACAAATCCTCACTGGAGCATGGAATGTGGACAAAGCTGCATTCACATGGATTCAGGCAGACAGACAAAACCTTCTGGACAGGACGGGAAAAAACCAAACAAACAGTCCAACCAGAATGGCAAAAAGATGTTTGGCAATGTGTTGCCATGGTGATGTTGTATTCAACACAAAGAGTGGAATGAAATCTATTAAATAAAATAATTTCATGTCTGTTGTTTTATGCCATTAATTTTTAATTAGCTTCTCGCTGTTCAGATGTTTTCTCCTCGTAACATCTGTAACATCACGGTGGATGACAAAAGTTCTAATATTTGAATTTTGGAAAGCAATGTGCCGTTCTCTGACAGCTTCCCCTAATTTTACCATCATGCTCTCATCCAGAGAAATGACATCTGGATTCCTGTTGACGGTCTTCCAGAATCCAAGTGATGTAGTATTAATCCGCTGTTAAAAATAGTCCTCATCAAAAGTGCCATATCCTCCTGTTTGAGTAATGTGTTATAAACTAGTGTCCCCTGTCGGACATTTTTAAAAACGAAGCTGTGTACTTGTGAGCTGTTTTTTAACATTTACATCTTCAGTAGAGTCAATGGGCTTGGATGTGAGAGCCATGGACAGGGGAGGCGAGCCAGGCAGTATAAAGAGACAGACTAACACATTCTGGATTTGTGTCAGCCTCATCCTTTAAACTGTCAAATACTGATATCGGCCTTGGCCTCAGAAATTCAGTGTTGGCCAGACTATAGTACACAGCTACAATGATTAGACTAGACTGATCTTAAGTTCCAAGCCTTCGCCCAGTCTTTCAAGAAGCCTTATTCCAGTCCATCTGAGAAAAAAAAAATACATGATGCAAATTTCAACACAGACTAACAGTTGCCTCCACTACAAACAGTGCACACAAGCATGCAACTCAAAGGACTTACTGTACACATGACAAACTGCGTACTATTGTATCTAAGTTGGTGCTTGCACATCTACTCGGCAAAACCCTTTTTTCCCCCCACAGAAGATGTCTGTCAAAAGTATGTGACAAATGGCTGCTGTGTCACTGGACTGAGACACACTCAGTGAGAGCAGGAGAGCAGCAGAGGATGTTAGCAAAACTGTCTCCAAGCCTGGCTGTTTTCCACCGGCTCGTCACAGAGCTGTCAGCAGTGGAGCAGCATCAGTCACCAGCTCGTTCCGCAGAGGAGTGCCGACTGCTGCTTCTGCTGCAGGCCTTCATTTGTGTTGACTGCCATCCAGCTCCAAAATGCCTCATCCCATAACACCACAAGCAACACAATTAGCCAAAGGCGGTCAGGGAGTTATCAAGGACTGCTTTGCCATTTACGCATGATCTGCTGCGCTCTTCTACAGCCACAGAGAGCAACGTTTGTTTCTACAATATCCACAGATGGGAGGGTGATGGTGTCAGTACAGTGAAATGCCAACTTTAATCACATGCAGAACTATGCAAATACATATGTATATATGTATTTTATATTCATAATGCTGTATTTTATCTAAACTACTGTGATTCAGTGTATCATAACAGAGGTTATCTCATGACACTTTCCATATAAAGCAGATCCAGACTGTAATCTTTATATTATTCACAGAGACTCAACCATTCCCACCATGAGCAAGCACTTAGTGACGGTGGCAAGGAAATAACCAATGAACAAACTCCATAGAGCTGCTCTGTAAGCTGTAATGCTGATTGCACAGAAAACCAAATTATATGATGGATCATGGGGCCCATCAGAGTCCTCCTCGTGCGTTAAATGATAAAGACACAAATGGGAGAACTGAGCAGACAATCAGTGGAATCGGGAAGTTGAATCAATCAGTGAACAGACAAAATAATTAGCAGCAATGCTAATGTTAACATGGCAATATGCTGATTTAATTCTAGACTGATAAAAGGCAGAAAAAGTGCAATACCCTGTGAGTATGAGCAGGTTGTCAGTTCTATTATTGAATATATTCTTATATATATATTACATGTTACATGGATCAGGTTTCTAACTATTTCTCGTTGTATTTGAAAAGCTTTTTGTCTGCCTGTTGACTGTGAAGTGTTGCATTTTGAAATTAGTCCAATTAGTTGGACCAATTGTCCTCAGGGGGCTTAACAACCTGTACAGCAGACAACACCTGTGATAGGTTGGAAAATTGGGTAGGAGTAAGGCATGGCATTAAAGTGTAATAAGTGACAGGTTTCGTTGCTATGCTGATGACACATTGCTCTATATAGTTGATGATCTTGATATCTGAGCCGTCTTTACAGCCTTGGACAATATACCTCTGGCAATCCAGTGTTACTATTGCTCTTACCTGCGTTTCCTACTCCATGCACCAGCAGCAGGATGTGCTTGTCTACTTGGCCAACTGGTCGAGAGCTGTCCAGAGAAGACCTGGAGCCCTGAGAAAAGAGACAACAAAGCTGTCAACAATTTGGCATCAGAACACTGACTACTCCACTAATGCAGACTGAGAATGAAGACTCTGTGAAGTGTTTGCGCAGGGACTTGGCATTTAATACAGACCAAAATCCTTCTCTTGCCCTACTTTTTGTTATTCTCCAATGAACCGTTCTACTTATCTGGAGATCAGCGCAGGTAAACACGGTGAGCTTCTATATCCTGTTTTAATAGACTTATCAACATCTGTTTTTCCTCTCTACTTCTGCAACCGACAAGTCAAGATAGTTCTACTCTACAGACTGCACCTCATGTTGGCATTTAGAACATAGTTAGTAACCCAGTTCCTGTCTGCTCTACAGGCACAGGATGGTCTGGAAATATGGTGGGAGTATGCTGAGCATTACGTATGCTTGCTTTATGTAAGTCCTTTCAAAACTGTCCATCAACCCCTGGTAGAATGAATTTGAGTGGGATGCAGGGGAAATGGCACGGTTTCCTGCCTTATCGCCTACATACTGGAACTGGCAGGTCACGATTTAATTTCCACTTCAGTGCATCAGATAAACTGTAGGAAAGCACCGGGATTAGAATGTCTGTCATCAAACTCAAACTTTCCTGTAATCCTCTCTGTAACTTGGTTACAGACTTCTCAAAAGTTCTACATAGAGTACCAGTGAAAAGTTTGGACACACTTTCACATTCAATGTTATTTGTGTTACTCTGCACTGGAGATGAACACTGCTTCTCGTCCAAATAAGGAACACTGCGATTGACAGTGATTTTTCTGAAATAAACAGCTGACAGGTGATGACTTCCTGACTTCAGTGAAGTGTTGGACAGTGCAGGACTATTACAGTTGAAAAGATATACACTTAGTGTAGTTTTCCCAAAGAAACTTCCACAAAGCCTATTCCAATTAAGAATAATGTGCAGTGGTAATGTCAGCCAGGAGTCGACATAAAGCCAACAGAGCTGTTAAGTGTTTATGCGGCCCTTGTTGAAGTTTTGTGGAGTCTGACAATGGGTGAATTGTTTTGTTTAAGTAAAGCTGAAATGTCTCTGTGTAGCCATTGGAAACCCATTTTCCTCACTTACCATAATGTCATCGGAGATCAGGGGCTCTTGACTCCTGGCAAGCGCGATTGAGCGACTGTGGAGATTTCCATCCACGTCGGAGTATTTCCCGGTTAGTGACATTTCACAGAGTCTGGAAAGAAGAACACGAGGAACAGGTGCGTTACCAAGCTGGAAATCAAACTTCCCCAGCTGCTCCTGACTAATGTGATCTTTCTTCTCTTAGCTTTCTCATCCTTCCTCGGTTTGTTATCTGAAAACCACTCTCGCTTAATTTACTTGATTTAACAAGTCAGTAAACTGCATGCTAAAGGCTAAAGATAACTAATAAAATAAAGACAAATAAACACAACCAAATAAATAAACAGTTTCATGTTGGCTTTTATTGCTGCTGTGTCCAAGCTTGGCTCGATACCTTCCCCTATAATGTATCAGAGGGGTGTTTTATACAGAAGCAAGCTTCACTGTGAACACCTGTCCTAAAGTCTTCACAGCCACTACACAACATTATGAAACGTATGATATGAAGAATAAAATATTAGAGCAAAAATTGAACACAAGAGAACTTAGCAGGATGTGTGGACCATGCAGGTCTTGGGTAACTTCTAATCTTTCCTCTTGTTGGTTGTGTGATGATTTGTGAAGTGTAGGATCACAGCACTGCTCTCTCCGATCTCACAGTTAAAGATGTGATATGGAAGCTGCATCATCTGGCTCAGAGCGTCACAAAATGTTGTTTGCCGTGTTTGACAGCAGTTCAGTTTACAGCTTCTCCCCATCTCCCCCAAACTCAGCATTACCCTCTAAGGGATAAAGTCCTTGTATGTAAAGGAGGGTTCACAGGACATTCTGTGTTTGTGAATGAAGAAGAGAAGAGTAACAAGGACAAGTCGAACCTGAGGTAGAAGACTGATTTAGTTGTGCGTTCCTGGTACACAAACATGTTTTTCCTGTTGACCACGCAGAAAGAGTTGAGCACAGACCGCAGGGCTTGGATAGCTAAAGATAGGGAGACATGTTAAGAATGTTTGCGAAATGAATCAAATAATCTTAATGAGAGGATCATCTCTCAACAACACATTGAAGTGAGGTGTTGAATATCAAACCTATGAAGCTAAAACATGCTCAGAAAAGACATTATATTACATAATAACCACTGGAAAAGATTTGGAAGATAAAGATGGTCACACACTGAGCTGCACAGTGTAACCACACTAACTCTGCCCCACTGCTTGAGTTGGGAGTTTTACGTGGTGGCACTTGTGCTGATAAACGTCCCCTTACCCCACTCACCCCTGGAGACCCCTATGTTGGGTCCCATCTTGAGGCGTGGGTGGATGTGGATGATTGTGCTCCACACCACGTCACAGGCAAAATGTCCTGGGATGAACTGCATGGTGGCTGCCAGGTAGTCTCTGGCCTGGTAACTCTCCTCTGTGTTGTAATCTGTATGGTAAGGAAAATATAAGAGTGAGGGCATGGAAATGTGTGAGTGTGTGTGTCACGTTAGGGTCTGTTCCTTTCACCTCCACTACTTTCTAACAGCTTTGCACACAGAAACCTCTAAACCTGGACCTTCTCCTGTCTTACCATCGGAGTTGTTGAGCCTCTGCCTGTAGAGAGACTCGTTCTTCCAGATGTCTTCTTCACTCTCAGCCACCAGCAGAGAGTTACACACATGGCTGTCGTGTAGGTCCTGCAGCAGCATGCGCTACACACACACACAGTATTTACAGCAGAAACCGAGTAGCAAGCAAAGGACACATTTCATGGACTGTGCAGTTGTATTTATGTTACATGATCTACACCAAATCTTGTTTGGCACAATGAGTTTGCACTCTTTTAATATTGTCATGAGACAACATGCAGTTTGTTGAGTGCTGCCATAGTTACCTGATTGACTATTCTGCAGATTTCACCGATCTTCCTGACCACCATTTGATGCAGTTCCTGATCTTCTTCCTTCTTCTCCAACTCCTCAGCACCGACCTCTTTCCCTTCTGTGAAGCACCTGCAAAAATATGAAAAAAATCCTAAGAAGCGTACAGGATCCAATCACCAGCTGTGATCGAGCATGCAAGACTCTGTCCAAGGAATTGTGTTCAGCATTTGATTTAATTAGTCTGGATTACTTGACAAATATAGATTACACAGATTACAGAAGAAAGAATGGACTGTGGTGTGCATGTCCAGACCTGGAATGTGAGTAGACCTTCACTCTGTCCTGGTATATCTTAACAATCAGCCAGAAGTCGGGCATTAGTGGTGACTGACGCTCCTGTTCATCCAGGGTGGGGCTCTCACACTCAGAGTCACTACTGCCGCCATCATAACCTTCAACCACACAGAGCAAAGCCACAAAAAGGAACATAACGATGTTGTTACAAATAAAGGCTTCTCCACCAAGTATTAAATATATTCCAGTTAGTGTGTTCAATACTTTTTTCCTCCTATCGTTCCACTTTATTCCACATAACTTTTTTTTATAGTTTGGAATGTTTATATAGTTTGATGGTCATTTCTGATCTAAACTTCATTTGAAAAGTGTGAAACTGCTTTGGAAACATGTTTAATAAAATAAATATAATATGTGTTACTTCATTTTTCACGTCATTTTACCTTGTAATATAATAGTCATTCAAACTTGAACCTTCATTTGTTTTTCCACTGCTACAAAAATTAAAACTCTGGTTTAGTAATAAACTCTTTATGCTAAACCTAAAAATTGTTGTCCCAATTAGTCACAAACAATGAGAAAATAAAGTTAAGGTTGATAATAAAGTTACTCTTTCAAATAAACCATGAATAATTAATTACTCTTTAAGATTGCTTTGACAGGCTAAACTGTTGGCTCTTTGTGTATTTCAGTTTCTATAGTCAAAAACTTGTAGAGGCATTTCAGCTTTAGAGCTCAGTGTAAGAGACAGGAGGTGCTTTTTAAACATCAGGCATCATGGTAATAATGTTAAAAATCACAACCATCCATTTTAGAGAGAATGCAATGATGGAAATTGTCCACGAGATGGTGGTGTTTAACAGAGCAAGACTGGACGTGCTGCGTTCCAGCCAACTCTTACTCATACCAACCATTTAGGTTTGAACACAGCCACCTCACTATTCAAAGCTCTCTAACTCTGGTCATGCTGGTCAAGCATCATTCAGCTTTGTGCAGCACTTACCCTGCATGTCTGAGTCCAGACTGCCCTGGCTGGAGACGACACTCTGGACCCGACTCGGCCTGAGCTTTCCACAGCCTGAGGAAAGACAATTCAACATTTCTGTCACCGGTTCAGTGTCACAAATCACAGATGAGCTCAGACCCTAAAGAACCTGCTGCCTGCCCTGAGACAGCCATCGTAGGTTTTGAAAGAAAGATGGTGTAGAGAGAGCTGGCGGTGACTGGCTGTTTGAGTATGTGATGCAGTGACTGATACAGCAATACAGAAATGTTGCTTTTCATATGTAGCAGAGAATGGCCTGTCATCATGACATATCCACAATGTGATACCAGACTGTGCTACAGCATGACGATCATACTTATAATGGCTAATAATTACTATTCATTAACTGTGGGCTTATAGCAGCTCTTATAATGTCATGAATCCATCACAGATGTGTCTCTGTAACACTCACTATGAGAGGCTGACTGCATGGACTCAGCCAGGCTGACACTGGACGGTGTCTTGGGGGGTGAGTTGGGTTCCGTGAAGCGTTCAGGCTGGAGCTGAGGGGTACCGGGCTGCCCTCTGTCCGCCGCCATACTAAATGAACTCTGAGAAACGTTGTCAGGAGCCTCAGGTCTTGAGGCTCTGGCTGGCTCACTGGCTTCTGCAGTTGAGTCACTGGGAGTGTCAGCAGCGGCGCTGATGGACTTCTTGTCTTCGCTCTGCAGGTGGACAGAATTCAAGTAAAGATGCAAAACATGTCTACTGTAAAACCTCAACAAAGGACTTCTCAGACTTTTATAGACTAGTATCTGACCTCGCTGTCTGCCTCCGCTGCCTGAGCCTCTGCTTCACTCTCCAGCATCACCTCCTCCACCTGTGCTGCGACACTGCAGGCGGCGGTCTGTTGTGGGGGGTCTGCAGTGCTCTCAGACAGCCTCTTGGTGGCATGGATCCTCTGAGGGTGCAGTCTGCTCAGGGACATGTAGTAGAAGTTGTCCTGTTCTCCGTTCAGCACGTATCCAGAGAAAGACATTCTGCGAAACTCCTGCAGGATCATCCATCATACATCACAATCAAACAGTGTGTGTTCACTTCCTGTACCAGGAAAACTCCTGAGGCTGATTAAAGGGAATGAGCCAAAGAATACAAGATGAACAAAGTATCTTCTTAAAATAATAAAATCCATGCTGTTTAATCAATATAATGTACTGCACCACTGTTAGAGTACTGCTCTTTTTCAAATAAAAGCCGACATGAACAAACCTGTCTGCTATCAAAGCTGGTTAAAAAACATAAAGGGGTGTAACATTCGGTCCAGAATGCAGCTTTGCTTCCACACTATAAACTAAATAAAATCTATATTTGAAATTATATTTATACATGCAGGTGTGTGTACCTCCAAGGACACGTTTCAGACTAAAGACCAGTAAATTGGGGACAGCCTGTCCAAATGGAGACGAAAATCTTGTCCCCAAATAGGAAAAAGCTGATTTTTGGGTCTGTGTCGAGGCTCCAGGAACTGTGTGTGTGTGTGTGTGTGTGTGTGTGTGCGTGCGTGTGCGTGTGTGTGTCTATGTGTGTGTGTGTGTGTCCTTGCCTCTTTGAATTTCTCCAGAGACTGCTCAGGCCCGAAGACAAACTGCAGCGGGACGTCTTCGCAGTGACAGTGAGGTCGACCGCTGGAGCGCAACACATGCTCCGCTACTTTCTGCAGCGTGGCCGAGCTGATGACCCGAGAGTGACGCAGAGCGGAGACAATCTCGTCTTCCAGCAGCCAGCGGATCTGAAACGCACAGAGTTTCATATTCTTACGATCAGACCAACAATGAGGTAAACACGTCAACTGCACATTGATGTGGTCAATAAATTCCTAATAATCATCTAATTCATTAATCTCTAAGAAGTATGTTATCATACACCCTGTGTTTTTCCTGAGGGTGATGCTGAAGGAATGCTGAGTATGAGTAAAGCTCCTAGCTCTGTCCTGTCTTAGATGATGTTATTTATTAGCTCATGTTTAGAGGAATAAAACTCACCTCGTCCATTGTAGCCAGAATCGCTAACTTGTGAGGCACTGGGAGTTTGGATAAAGAATCACCGGAGACCCTGATGGAAGACGAGACAAATATCAGAAAAAAAACAGAAGCTTCTGCTTACTGACAGAATCAGATAAAGTCCCGTAGGACGAGCTTATGTGTTGAGCAAACTCACCCATCAACACAGGCTCCCCTCAGACTGTCCAGCACTGCCATCAGCTCCTCATCAGAGCGATAGGAGGAGGGCTGTCCTGGTGAACGATTCAGGGACACGCTGCTCTCTGAGGTGTACCTGCACACAAAGAGGCGATCTGATGTCCCGCACCATGGTTTCATGTTTCAAAGTGATTCTACAGATCATCGTATAACATCAGAGGATATTTAGGTTCAAGGAATGGACATCTTTTCTTACTGTTCATGATATATTACAAAGATACTATGTGTAGGATTTGACTGTATTTATATTATCTTTTAAAATGATTCTTTTAAATCTAATAACATCCTTTTTTTGTTATTACTAGTGCTAGATGCCACAGCAAGTTGCTGCCCCAAGCAAAGGAATTCAAGTATCTCGGGGTCTTGTTCACAGCCGGCGGGTTGGTGCAAGAGGGAGCTGAGCTGGAAGTCAAAGCTCTACATTCTAACCCTCGCCTGTGGTCATGAGCTTTGGGTACAGACTGAAAGAATGAGATCTGGGATACAAGCAGCCGAAATGAGCTTCCTCGGCTGGGTGGCCAGGCTTGGCTTTAGGAATAGGGTAAGAAGATCAGACGTATTATGTTTCATACAAACCTGCTGAACTGTGTTTTTTTTTCTCATTCAGAACTCACCTGTTATGATGGAAGTCAGCCATGACTTCAATCTCCAGAGGTAGTGTCAGAACAAAAATATCTAAGGTGACTGAGAGTTCGTTCAAATCCACAGACTGTAAGGCCTCAGCATTCTCCAGACAGGAAATAATCTCACCTGCAATCAGAAAAAAAAATAATAATAAAAGCACTGCAGCAAAAGTGTCAGTGGTCAAATGATGAGCACAGAGATCTTAACTAGAAGTGAAGAGACACTCACCGAGGCAGGTGGGCAGTGTTTGTATGGGCATGGAGCCATGGCAGCTTTTCATATTGACCGAACATGTGACGTGAACGAACAGCGGCGGCATGTCCAACTGAGGCCCCTCCGGCTCCAGCAAGGAGTCTCCCTCCAGGATGCTGAAGGAGTCCTGGTCCTGGTTGACAGTGTTGGAGTCTGACAGGGACTGGTCTTCTCCCTCTCCGTGTGAGCTGGCTCCTGGATGCTCCTCATACTCCACCACCAGATCTGTGTCACTCTCCGTCATGATGCAGCAGCTCAACACGTTTTCTGCACACAGAAATGAGAAACTGAGCAGTCGGGGATTTGGGAGGTGATCACAGATCTTTTAGAGCTCAAACATGTTTGTAGCAGACTTTAAACATATTAGTCATAAATCATGACTTCATTTTTAAGATTAATTCTTGTAGAATTAGGAAAAGTCACGATGTATCAAGCAGATCAAATAGCATTCAGTATGTTGTTTGAGCTGTCTCTAGGGTCTTAATAATAAGTAAACAGATAACTTAACCTTTAACCGATCACATTTTTAACTCCTGATTTAACTGAACCAGATTCAATTTAAACCTGAGGTGCCAAATCGTTGTCTTCCCCTCCTGGCAGTGAGAGTAATTACAGAAACACGCTGAATGAGTCCTAATCTCAGCAACAAAAATCCTCTTTTGGACCCCAGGAAGTGAACTAAAGTACTCAGCTTGAGACCCAAAGCAGCCGTTGGCAAATGAAGACAAAGACAAGTGACGCCTCTCGCATCGCAGAACAGATAAACTACGAAATGTGAACTTTGTGGCTTGTTGTCATGTATGATCACTGAGGAAAGACGGCTATTCCACAGGTGCGTAGATGCAACATTTTGGGTTTAAAAAGCTAACCTTGCTGTTTGAAAACCATCCACTGACTCATTTTTCTCATTTTAAAACTCTGCATGCTGCAAAATACAGAGATTCACAGGGTTAATCAGCACAACTTAAACTCTGTGTGGAATAATTCTGACTGTGCATCAACATTTCAAGTCGACTGTATGAATGCGTTGTCAGGATTAAACAATATAACTAACAGGTGTCTCAAACTGCCATGAAAATATTTGAATATTTGAACTCACCGTCCTCTGTAGCTGGCTCAGCGTCTGACACCAGCTCCTCGCTGGGTCTCCTCCCGACCTCACCGTCCTCGGAGTCCTCCTGAGGAGACAAAGCGCAGAGTGAGCGTGCATCCAGTCTAATCGACAGCAGCATTTGGTTTGTTACTGCCATTTCCTGTTCTGGATTGATCACGTGATGTGACAACGAACATCAACAACAGCTTTGTCGACTCACCTCTCTCTTGGATGACGATGGGCAGTAGAAGAAGTAGTGTGGATTGGAGGGCACAGTTTTGAAGTACTGAGACACGATCCCCATGAATTTATCCTGTCCAATGATTAGGTTTCAATTTGAATGACATCACTTTCACCCTGTTAGCTCATTAGCTCATGTACGTACTAATTACTCAGAGGTCAGTCTACGATTATAAAAGGAACACTAAGGTCTACTTCAAAGATATGAAATCAGGAGCCGGTGAATCATTTCACCTGGATTATTTTGTGCAGGTCTGGATACACTTCACACTTGGGCTGCGTCTGAAGCAGCATCAGAGGGAACTCCGGGATCGTGGTTGTCTTGGACTCATCCAGGATGAGTGGAGATGTAGGAGCAGAGGACTTCCCTCTAGATTCAGCTTCACTGACATCCTCCATGTCAACGCTATTCACAGAGATGTCACAACTGTGTTAGCTTATGTTAGTTGATAAAGTTAGTTTATAGGAAACAGCTGCCTGTAGACCTCAGTAAACTGACTGATTCCATTTTATATAAATTCATATACACAGCCTTACCTAGACGAGGAGGCCAGGGGGGCTCTGTCGTCTGCTTGGTCCTCTTCCACCTCTCCGACTGTAAAGGTGGCAGGGGTCGCAGAGGGTTTTAGACTCCCTCCGAATCCCGGACCCTCGCCGTGCTCCCTGAAGACCCTGATGTGTCCACAGAGGGTATGCAGGAAGGAGGTGACGTCGATCTCCTGCAGGGATTCTTCACAGTAGTCCATGGCCATCAGGACGTCCTGGGAGCTGATGCTGTAGGACTGCTGCAGGCTGCGGTACACACCTGAGGACACACACACTGACTTTCACTCGTCTTTTAAAACTGAGAGACTGATTTACACGTTGTTGGTTTTTGTGTTTTCATGTTAACGATAAGATTATGAAACAATATCCGATGATTCTTTAAACATCTCCTACATGCTGCATCCATGCAAAATTCTTCATGGCTTTACTTCTTGCACATTTTTTTATAATATAAAAAAAAGCTGCAGTGAAGCAGCAGAGACAGATGCCTCATTGAAGAGTCGTTTGGTGCGTCTGTGTCACGTGGGTTCAGCCACCAGCAGCTGCTCCTAAGTCTGTTGACTGTAACGGGAGACGTGAACATGAGCTCAGATTATGAGAACTTTCTGAACCATCTCCGGGACAACACAATCTGCTTTCATCTATCCACAGGATGTTCACTATACTTCACTATACTAGGGAGCGTGTCCGTATACCACTTCATACGACTGACACAGACTGTCATGAGTTAGTCATGAAATGACCTGGTGAAAACTTGTGGAACTGTGGCAACTAGGGACAGACATAGAAATGAGTGTGACAACATTTAACTGTTTCATCTGCACATTTACCTCTCCCTGTACTGTCATTTGCTTTCCCACTGATGCTATAAAGATGTGTACACACATCACACTCAGCACACCCTGAAGAAAAGCCATTTCCTCTTTCGATGGTTTGTGTCATGGTCTAAATACTAGACTGGGTAATATTGCACTGCAACACCTGCCAGTTTGAGTTATACTTAAAAATCTGTAAGGAGGGAGGAAAGGGTGGATGGAGGGAGGGAGGGAAGGATGGTAGCGGTCACCTCTGACGTAGCTCTGGTGGTAATGCTCTTGAAGCAGGCTGCAGTAGTTGGCCAGCTCCTTGTGTTTGTGATGCTGACCCAGGAGGTCAATCCAAGGGGACGGACTGCTGCGGTCCTGAGACAGTGACCTGCCAGAGGACACACACACGCACACACACACACACACACACAGGAAATGAGCATGCTCAGTTTGTAAGACGATAAAAATAAACTACAACTTCATTTCATATTTGCCATATTTGCTTATCCACATATTTCACAGGTGTACAAACACAATGCAAGTTAAAAGTACAGAAAATTCCATTCCATGTCATTTTGCGGAACGTTTAGAGCTTTAGCCCAGATCTCCACCACAGTTAGCAAAAGTCAAAGAAGCCAACGAGGCTGTGAGGGACACAGCATGCGTGCAAAGCGTCGTGTTCGGAGAACACAGATCTCTCATCGGGACAAAAGAGAAACAACAAAAAGAGAAACATGAACAGGTGAGAAGATGGTGCATCTGCAGTGAAGTGATTTTGTTCATTAACAGCGAGGTGTCAAAAGTTCATTCAAGACAAACTGCTGCATCTCACACACACACACACACACTCACCTGCAAAGCTACAGCAAGCACAGTGGTCTAGTTTTAGTACTACACACACACTTTAGTTTTACAGCTATATCAGTTTATAACACAAACAGCAACATGTGCAGATGTATGGAGTCATAGAATGTTAAATACTAAAATATGATAATAATAATAATGAGTTTGATCTCATCTGGTGTCAGTGAAGACAAACACGCTGCTCAGTTAGAGAGCAGAAGAATGGATCTCTCTGTATCTGTGACATGTTTAGCGTGTGTTGTCAACATGTTGAAAGTGGTGTATATTTGAACTGGCTGGCTTTCCATACTCACCATCATACCTGCAAGATCGATCATAAGAAGAACTTTGTAGTTTTTGTAACTCTCCTGTCTAGACTCCACCTACCCACCACTTAAACCTGAAATATGATTTTTTTATAACTGTAACTGTTTGGGGGAAGGTATGACATGTATGATATTTTGCAGCTATCATGGGCGTACTTTGACAACAAAATTTTAAAAAGTGGTCACATCGTTGAGTAACCGGATACCAGTCGAGAGTACAGATGCAGTAGCTGCATGGCTGTTTCAGATTCTGCAAGTCTGACCTGCATTTCCAGCAAAAACAAAGTAAAACGTTTCTTAAAGTTTGAATTCTTAGTTTAATGTTTACTCACAAACTACTTCAATGTGCTCATCTTCTTGCTTTGCCCTTCAGGTCTCTTTCACACACACAACAAAACAGTACCCTAAAAAAGCCACTTGGAGGCAAAAGAACTCCACAACAACATGGAGACAAAACATGTGACAAGCTAAACCTTCTAAAAGTGTTATGTATATGTGAGAATAAAGTGATGAAGCCTAAACTCATGCCTCATGTGGCACTGCGCCTGCTGTATGTATGTAGCTACAGAAGCCCGAAGAGGAAGCACAGACAGGCCCGGGAAGGGAAGGTGGCTTCGGAGCCTACAGCATTAGAAAAGCAACACTTTCCCGCTCTACAGGAAACAAGCGCGTCCTAACTTCTCAGAGACGTCCAGTGAAAGCGGAGCAGCGCCTCGTCAGAGAGGGAAGGAGAGCAGAGAAACAGAATCAAGCGTCGCTACCTGAACTTCATCTGCTGATTCATCTCCCAGGATTCAGCATCTTGAGCTCTATTCTCACGCGTGAAGACAATCAAAGACACACATGTTAGCAACTGGACTGCAACTTACTCCTGACAATGTTCATGGGTCACTAACGGTGGGGAAATAATTCAATGAGAGGATAATAAATATGTCCGTTACAACTTGGCTCTTCTCTTTGGAGCTTCGTCCATCATTTATATCAGTTATGATAACTTTATACTCACCACAAAGTAACTGTTGAAATCTGGGGACATAATGTACTCGCACATCAGACAGGTTGTTCACAAATCAATAGTCTGTCCAGATTAATTACAATTAATAATAACCTCTAGGCTTGGGTGACCGTTATACAGTCCAAAGATATTTTGATGGCTAAAAAAATAAAAAGGATTCCCAGAGTGCATTTGGAGCCAAACTTACCCCAAAATATCTCTGGATACAGTAGGTCGTGCCACTTACATGACATTTACATTCATTTTGCTCGTTCACAAGACGCTTGTGTCCAAAGCGACGTACCAAGCACTTGCTGCTGCCATTCAAACGGCATTTCACACCAAATATCAACAATGCACCTATACATTCACATATTAGCTACAGTACATGAGGCGGACTACTTCTTAGTGACGTCGCTATGGTCACCGATCACAGAAATGTGTCTAGCTGAGTAAAACATCATTACTAATATAAATGAAGGCCAAAACTCAACAAATAAGACTCAAGTTGTAATAAACTGGAATGATCTTAATCTATGTTAATAATTAATGTTCCTGGCATACCATGTTAATAGTAAGTAATAATGTCCCACTGCAAAGATTAATCTACAGTGTGGTTCTGCTGCAGAAAGACATGATGGAAAGTGGAAAACTTTCTACCATACTTTAACACTTCAATTCCCTGAAACTTTTTCCCCCCTTTCTTTCTACGTTTGTCCTTATTCCTGCAAGAGAGCACAGTACCTGAAGAAGATGTCCCTGGGTTGGTGGCTGGAGTTGGGGTGTACCAGTTGCTCTTTCAGGTGATCCAGGGAGCAGTTGTAGACGTAGACAGGACACTTTAACTGGCTGCTGTCACTGGCACTCTGCTGAGAAACCTGCCTGCTGAAGCTGATGTGGAAATCTGCCTTCTGTGGTTCAGAGAACTGGACTCCCTCTTTTTCTCCCAGATCTGGACGATTAGAAAAGAATCGTTCACATCCTTAAGCCCTACCTGTGTTTGTGTAAAATACAAAAATGTATGCAATGTGGTAACAGTTGGTTTTGACTACAGTCCTGGACAAGCACAAGACTGACCTGAGCCTGGTGTCCCGGTCTCTGTCTCAGACATTCTACTGTCCAAGCTGTCCTGGTCCAGGTTCAGGGAGTCAACAGGCCCAGTTTGGCTCTCAGACCGTGGTGAAAGCACAGGGGACCTGGCGGTGAAGTGTCCACTGCTGGAGCTCCTTCGCATTTTACTGGCCAGACTGAGGCCAGACTCAGACCTCTCCATCCCACTGGTGGAGCCAGACAGGGAGTCCGCCTGAGATTTGTTGCTTGGAGTCAGAGTGTCGTCCTCCTGCGTGCTGACATTACTCTGAGGCTCCAACCCCGATGCCATCAACATCAGAACATCTGCAAAACAAACATGGAAGCCACATTAACTCTTTGGGAGTGTGGCAGAAAGCTAAAAAGCACGTTACAGTAAAGACAAATCTTGGTATACCTGTGAAGGAAGCAGGGAGAAAGGTGAGGAGGATCTGCTGGGAGTTGATGTACTTGGCATAGCACCTCCACTGTGGCGTGGAGCAGTTCCTCTCCCCCAGCAGAGGTTCTTCATCCACAAGGTCTGCATTACTGAAACTCTGCCAGAGACAGAGAGGGAACTAATGTTTATAGCTTACTTGCATGGACTCAATGATAGAGTAGCTCCACTGCAGCTCTCCAGTGGAAAAGTGTTTAATTGTTTGAGGGGAGCATTTCTGACTTTTTTAGATAGCTACAGCCAGAGGCAGACAAAGACCACAGACCACTGTGTAGATTCAGTCAGCCAGATTCTACTAGGGTGCCACTATTTACAACCATTTCATTCTACCATAACCCTGCAAATCATTTATTTACCACAGCTGCAGAGAGAAGCAGAGATAGGCCTTTATATTTGAGTCCTCTCTGTTTTGTAAAATCCTGTTTTAATTTCATATTGAAACAAATTTTATATAAATCAATACATTTCAATACATTTACTCCATGTTTATCTGCTGCCTTGATATTCATTCAGTATAATGTATTTTTTGACACCACAAAGATTATTAAACAAATAGTAGTTCATTTGAAACTTGATCAAATCACCTGGTGACTAGAATCAAAGAGGGTAAAGCTCACCCTCTCATGTAACGTTTCCTCCATATTACTGTGAAAAATCAGCACAACGTGTTGAGTTTCACTGACAGATTCGAATCAGCTCTGTAAGTGCCAGCTGCTCAGCTTGTTTTATGGACGGGCTTACCTGTAAGGTGCTGGTGGATCCCATCACCTCTTTGCTGCTGCAGGTGGTGTGGAATGACGTCATGTCCTGTCTGTCTGCAGGCTTCACACACTCCTCTGACAAAGCACAAAAAAGAAAAGGCAGAATGTGAGAGAATAGAAGGTACCTGCCATCGCCTTAAAGCCCTGCGGTATATACATTGGCGAGGATAGAGTAACAGAGGTGTTCAGGCGTGTCCTGACCTTTAATAACAGGTAAGGAAAAAGGAGCGACATGGCCGTCTCGCTCTCGCTCCAAGATGTGATGAATGAAGGCGACGTGGTCGCCATCAGCCAATGGGATTTCTCGGTCACTGAGCTCGTGCTCCAGGCTGTTGTGGAAGAGGCTGAGCAGGAGCTCGTTGGGCAGACAGGTGGAGCTGTGTACCTGCTCGTCATTCTCCACTGCTGCTCACACACACGACAACACAGAATACTTGTGTTTTTTTTCTTTATTTCAGGATGGATGTACATTATTCTCATTGTTACAGATGGAACTGAGGAGTACAGTACCTGTACTGAATGTGAGGAAGAAGAGCTCGACCTGCTGGCACTTTGGGAGCAGCTGAATGAGGTCAAACTGAAAAGGGACCATGTGAATGCTGTCCTCACAGGCCGGGGCTTCTCCTGCACAAACACAGGAAACACATCCACTATTCACTTTGTCTTTGAAATAAAGCAAAACACAGATTTATCTATTATGGAAGCATTAATTATAGATTTTGATGGTATGATTATTGTAATGCAGTAATCTATAACAGTGATGTAAAATGAATGGAGTATGTGAGGTGCTGCGTCTGCAGTGCTTTAAACGTTGTACCGGGTCATTGTGGGGAAGAAGGAGCTGAGCTGGAGGCAGTCCCTCTACGTCCCAACACTCACCTATGGCCGTGAGCTTTGTGTAGAGACTGAAAGTATGAGATCGAGGATACAAAGCGGTGAAATGAGCCTGGCTCAGCCTTAGATATAAGGCAAGGAGCTTGGACCAAAGCTGCTGCTCCTTTGCAACAAAAGCATCTGATTAGGATGCTCCCAGGATGCCTGCCTTCAGAGGTGTTCTGTGCATGTCCAACTGAAAGGAAACCCTGGGGCAGACCCAGGACTCGCTCTACATAGCCCATCTAGTCTGGAAAGGCCTCAGGATCCTCCAGGAGGAGCTAAAATGGGTTGCTGGGAGGACGGACATCTAGAGCACCCTGCTAAATCTGCTGCCACTGTGACCTGACCCCAGATGTGTTCTCAGTGTGTTAGCCAGAACGCCCGGACTCTGAGCTCAGAGAACCAGGGGAGTGTTCGTAACATGGCCATCGGGACCACCGGGAAGAAGAGGAGGCTTTCAGGCCCAGGGTGAGGAGGAATGATGTGTTTGGACTACAGGTGTGCTTCCAGCGGTTGTAAGCAAAGTGATCAACCTGCACTTTTCCAAACAGTTTCCAACAACACATTTACAGATGGTTCTGTGTTACAAACCACCTGGAGCAGTCAGGTTAACATGATATTCTGAACAACAGAGCAGAGTGAGTCGTTACCTCTCATGTCCTTAAGTCCAGCTGGCAGTGAGCAGACCTGGTCCTTATTCTGACACAGTTGACTCAGAAACTCAAAGGTCATCATGGTGGACATACAGGCCAGATCCCTGGGAAAGATCTAAAACAACACACACACACACACACACACACACACACACACACACACAGTGAGTCACTATTAACCACAACGTCGTGCTTCTTAAATGCAGATAACTTATTGAGACACGGTAAACACAGGGCTTCGATTGAGACCAGAGTAGGTTGACAGTCTGTCAGTCTGGGATCTGCTGCCGTCATACTTACTGCTTGAGGGACCTCCTGGTACTTGAGGCCCTGGAAGTGGCGATGCTGGTCCATGCAGTTCATCACTGTGCCACTCTGAGGTTCTACCCAGCACTCTGTCACGAGGTTCAGCTCCGTGTCCAAGTCTACAGCCTCCACCTCTGTGTCGTTGTCATCATCAGTGGAGAAGCTGAAGTCCCCATGAAAGACAAAAAACAGCAGGCTGTCAAATGTACCATCACACCAGAGGACGTGTTCAACTCCTTATACCTGACCCCGCCAAGTACTGGTAAGCCTCTAATGCGCTCCTCTAACATGTCCTTGCTGCACTGCACCTTGATTGTTTCCCTTTTTTGTAAGTCGACTCGGATAAAAGCGTCAGCTAAATGGCTAAATCTAAATGTAACTGATTCTAGTGTTAAAAATAGAAGATTACGGCCACTGTTACCTGTCCTTAGTCGATGTAGAGTGAGGTGGGAACAGGATGTACTGAACAATACAAGAGTGACTCTCTCTGTCCGTGTCCCCTGACATGCCCTGAGGACAGAAATTCAATTCCGTGCAGGCAGATTAGGACGAGCAGTAATAGCGCACATAAACATTACAGTGCTGAAAATAAAACCAAACAAATGATGCAAGTGGAAGAACTGTGTGATTTGGTGTCCTGCTGTTCTTTACCTTCATCGGCAGTTCGATTACCATGTTAACGATGCCCTCTCCACTGGCAGCAAAGTGAAAGCCTTCTGACAGGCGGATCCTGCGCAAACATCAAGAGAACATCAAAACAACCCGGCTGCTGATTCTCTGAGCATTTATGAGATAAACAGTTTGACTTCAGACTAATATATAAAGAAATTGGAGATATTTTGGGTATAAGCTAAATAAGTGTGTGAGCTCACTCAGACAGCATAGACAGGATGTGAGCCACAGCCTGCATGGCCACAGTCGATCCCTGGCTGCTCTGCACGGCCCACACCCAACGCTGGTGCAGGAAGTAACGGGACAGAGAGGCCAGGGTGGAGGAAGCTGTCCGGTTGGCTGCCATGCTGAGGGGCACAGTGCTGTTGGAGGGCTGAGGAAAGTTCTCCATGTTGAAAATAAACGGAGTCCTGAAGTCCAACGGCAGCTTCTCATACCTGCAAATCACCTGCAGTTTATTCATCCTTTTAATGGAAGAAGTGTCAGGCTTGTGGCGTGTCATATGCCTTACTCACCTTATGAGCAGCTTCTCCAGAGGCTTGTTGAGCACCACCACACAGGGTCTGTCTGACAGTGCGGGCTTGGGAGCAGGGATGGAGGGAGATTTGGACGGCGACGGATGGCTGACGTTTTTCCTCTTGGTTTTCGGAGTCGCCTCTTTGTTCTGAACGCGGTGAGGGAAGCGGAGTTTGAGGATCTGCTCTCGCAGCTCATCCACAATCTGATGAAAGACACACACACAATACGTCACCCGTGAGGTCAGAGTAAACACAAACTGTCTGTAGTCGCATTCAATCGACAGGATCTGTACTGTGTTAGCGCCCTGTCTGTCTGACTCTTTGTACCTTGTTTCTAACGTGGGCTGGTGTGCCGATGGGGAAGCCCAGACGCAGCACCATGCAGGGTGTCTTGGAGATGAGACGGACCAGGTAGAAGGATGTGGGAGGCTGGTCAGAAGAACTGTGGAGACAGAATTCAATGAATGTCACTGAAGCTGGCTGTGACCCTAGGCAGTGTTACTTCACCCTCTTTGGTTTGCCATGTGGCCACATCTTTGACCATTCTTCCTGCACGGATTATTAGATTTAAAGGGTAAACCCCTGATATGACAGTGTTTAGTACTTCGTATAAAGACAATCTTTGGATGAAACTCAATTTTGTGCAGCAGAAATACATATTTTGATTTCTTATAATCATGTTGGTACTTTCTCATATTTCTGTTGAGATCCCTCCAAGGGTCCCAGATTGGAAAGCACTGATCTATGGGCCGTGTTCCACACATCTTAAGGGGAATTTACTTTGAGTATGATCAAAACCAAAGATTCTAAATGTTAACCACCAATCAACATAAACACACATTTATAGTTAATAATCTTAGTGCCAGTTCTTCCAGCTCTGGATGACATGTGTATTTCCAGTAGCAAATGAAGGGCAGGTGTCAGTGCTCTTCACATCTGCTGTCTCACCTGTATATGAGTTTAACATACGAGTAACCCTCCACCAGCACGAAGCTGCTCCAGTCCCGCAGCAGTGATGTGAGGGCTGAGTGCGAGATACGACACTGAATGGTGCTGTAGCGTCCATTGTTTCCAGCTGTGTGCAGGTGTTTGGGGACAGGCCTGGGGATAAACAGAGGCAAACAAAGATGGCGAATAACAAATATAAACATCAAGCGTTTGCATCATCCACATAAATATCCCTCTTATATCTGGTCTAGTTGGTGTCAGTGGTCTTTGTCTATAAATTGTTTTTTTCCTCACATGTCATGTTCAAGGATGATAGCGATGCGATGCATGTGCAGCCATCTCTGCCAGAAGTTAGCGTCCATGGAGAGGATGGGCTTCCAGTAGGAAGCAAACTGAGACTGAGAGGAGTCTTTGGATCCGCTGTGCTGCAACGACAGGACCTGGAAAAAAGAAGAGAGAGTTCAGTTGAAAAGCCCGAGGCTAACAGGGGAAGGCAGACAGAGATAGATTTTGTTGTCTTCCTAATCATCATCAGGTTGTGGTGGAGGCAGACAACATGTTGGATCAGTGTTTTCATCAGTGAATCCCAAAAGAGGTGAGGCAGGGGACAGTGAAGTAGACTAGTCGATGAACTGTTTATCAGCAGGCTGTGCTGTTTTCATGCTGCTGTGTGAGCTGGTTGTCAACATGCTTTAACCTTAATCTGAGTAGATGCCTTCACCACAAAAGAACCCCGAACAGATTAAAGTTATCCATGTAGTCAGCTGCAGGTTTTGCTGAGTCATGTATTCAGTATTGGATAAGAGTGTGTTGAACCTGCTGGCAGTGGTCCACTAATGAAACACTGGGCTTCCACTTTGTCAAGTTCAATGAAACCCGACTGCTCTCTGTAGACATTAATTGCCCCCAACATTAATTACCCATTCATTTTTTAAGGTGTTCAGATGTTCAGATTCTCTTCTGTCACGGATAACAGCACCTCTGCAGCAACATGTTTTAACTGTCTTACCATTTATATAGTTCCTGAAAGAAAACGTTACAAGTTGAACTGTCTCTTTAGATATTTCTTCTACCTTTTTTTCACCGCCTTAAGCCGGTTCTGATCAGCACCCATGTCCATGTTTGTCTCAGGTTGACTGTTTTCTAGCTGTAATTTACAGGTTGACTGGGTTTCTGTGTTTGTGTCCGTAACATACAAGAATGTCAATGTGTTTTCAACATACTGGTATGATCAGTGAAGGTGCACCATACCGGAGTAGTAGAGCCGGGAGGGATGTAGAACAGAGGAACTCCGTTTTTGGTGCTCTCAGGAATCATGTAGTTCTCAGGGATTGAATTGAAAGACTGCAGGTGCACCAACATCTGATCAGTCTGGTTGATGCTGGAAGGACACACAGGAATTTAGCTAACAACACATCCACCATTGAAAGAACATCAGCTGATCTCTATCAAATGTGTCATTGTTATTTTATGTTCTACATGAAGGTGGAGCTGCGCAGAGACTGGTGTACCTCTGCAGCGTGTTCCAGAAGCGTCGGATGACGGAGGTGCGGTATGGGCTGGTGATGGGTTTCCTCTGAGTACAGCTAATGTCGTGTAGGATGTCGTAGCTTCCCTCCATTGTCACCTCCACCCTGGTGGTTCTCTTGGCAGGGTCCAGCGGCCAGGAGGCGGCAGCCAAGTACTCGATGTGCATGTTGTGTTTCCACAGCAGCACCAGTTTCACCTCCAGCTGAGTCCCACCTTAAGAGAGGAGAGAGCTTCATTCTCTGCAAAGATGAGGATGACACACCTTTCAAACTTCAGACTTCTGTAGAGACAAACCTTTGGTGAGGCTGATCTCTCTGATGGTGTAGCCCTCTCTGAGTCGCACAGACACCACGCTGATTAAATGAGCGTGGACTTCTTTCTCCGTGTGCTTCTTCCTCCTCATGACCAGGGCGGGGTTACCGCTGGCTGACACCAGGTGCTCGTTGAACAGTTTGTGCTGAGAAACTGCAAAACAGTGAAGCGGTCAGTGTGCTTGATGTTAACCATCATGATCATTACAGACGTACCGTATGCTACACCATGAGGAACCTTTGTCCTATACATCGAAATGATTTTAAAATGCACTTAAAAGGCTGACAGACAGACGCAGGGATGGGCTTCTTGCTGCAGGACTAGCGAGTAATATTAGCTGGCTGCTGTGTAGCAGCTGTTAGCTAATGTTAGCTCAGTCTGTTATCCAGGCTTCCTGGACTTTGAGCTCAGAGCATGGGGGGAGTGTTAGTGTTTGTACCACAGTTAACACTTTGGACCACCAAGAAGAGATTTTCAGGCCGGGGCAGAAGGGAATAGTGACGAGAAGTGGAGCCGGTGTCATGCCAGAACCGGAGCTGCGTTCATGAAATAACAGGCTGAAATACAGACGCTAAGCTAGGCTTCTTGCTGTTTGACTAGTGAGTAATATTAGCTGGCTACTATGTATTGTGTTGTTGCGCTTGCTTGATGTTTGGCTATTAGCAAAGTTGTTGACTCATTAGTAAGTGATGTAATCCTAACAAACACACGCGTACAGCTGTCCATATTTACGATTTGGGATTACACTTGGAAACTAAATCAAACATTTCTATACGATGCTGCTTCAGATACATCTCACATTTCAAATTAGCTTTATGATTTTACAAAATTGCAATATTTTCACATCAATTCAGATCTGTCAGTAACGTAAGTATCTGCAAACAGACTCACCACAGAAGTACTCTGAGTTCATAGACTCGGGGGTCTTGAGGAAGGAATATGTTAAGAAGGCCTTATGGTAGGCATTCATCTCCTGACTGTTCAGGTCCACTTCAGGACAGCTGGGCAGGTATGAACCAAAGGTGGCTAATGAGATGAACTTCATCAGTTCTACGTTGGGGATGTAGCCAAAGCTGCAGTCGTAGGAGTACGCACCGCCAACCTGGACGTTCAAAGGAGAGCAGTTGAGATTCTGGATTGGTTTTTGTCACAGAAACCCTTGTACGTAACGTTTCTTTGAGTGGAGTTAATATAGAGTAATCTGGTTATTGGTATACCTGTTTGTATGCATGATTCCAACATTATCCATCAAATCTCAGCCTCTCATTTTTCTAACATCCAAGTCACAAAAAGCAGTTAAAGAGAAACCTGCTGCTCATTTTAAACAACTCCTAATTTGTCTACACAAATACAAATGCAGCAACACCTTTAAGCACAGAATGAAAACTACTGACAACACTGTCTAATGACTATTTTCAGTCTTACATCTGGAAAGGGAAGCTATATGAGTCAGTCAGAGCTGCAAACATCCAGATGTTGTCGTCTTTACCTGCACAAAGGAGCAGGCGATAGTTCCACTCCTGAGCTGGTTCAACAGGGTTTCACACACGGCTACATCAGGGACACTCGTCACTCCATCTGTAATTATAATGATACCTGAAGCACACACACACACACAGAAACAAGTTATAGTGTGAAGTGGGATAAAGTCACATGATGTGCTTTTAAAAGCACAATGCACTGCAAACAGATGTAAATACAGTACAACATGCACACTATTTAGAAAGAGACATTAAAAAGTGATGAACATGCTTGGTTTGTGGCTAAATGAAGTTACTGAGGCTGACTATTCATCAGCGATGATGGAAAACGAGCCAACAATGAACTTTTCCACAATGATGCAAGCAGTATCTGATCTCAAAGACACAGTTCAGTGGAACAGGCATGTGCGCTGTAAGCAGTCCAAACAGCATGATGTGTTTTGACTCATCAGTCTGTTTCTGTACACAATGGATCGGTTAGAGGGTTTAATTTCAGCTCTCACTGGTTCATCAGAGTTTTCATGTTCCTGAACAAACTCAGACATTCAAATCCTACCAAACAGTTTTTTTTACATCTCAGTAAAAAGTTCATATAGATGCAGAGCAGCTGTTCCACCACTCATCATGTCTCCTTTAAAGGAACTGAAAATGCCCCTTCCCTTCTTGAGAGTGTATGATACTTTAAACCTAAACCCACAGCAAACATGAATTCAAATAAATATTCTATTAAAATAAAATATAAATAAATATATCTATTAAAACTGCACAGGAGGAACTGGGTGATTTTGACTGGTGTCCCCCAGATTAAAAAGCACTAATTCAAACAAAAACATTGGCAGTCAGGAAAAATAAATAATGTCATTAGGACTGGGGTTAGAAAACATGTTAAACAAACCCTGGTTAATCTTTGAGTTACAGTGTTGACTGTTGGATGACAAACCCTTGGTGGAGAAACTTAATGACAACTTGGGTGCTTCAGACAAACCTACCTGCACTGGAGTTTGGGGGCAGCAACTGAAGGGCCAGGATGCCTTGGCGCACCATGCTGACGAGACCCATGTCAGCTGACACCATGGAAATGCCCTGTTTTCTGTGGGGCTGGTCATCCAGGGTGTTGCTATGAAGACCTGAGCTTTGGACTGGCTCCACCGACTAAAGACACGAGAAAGAAAAATAATAAGGATAATTTGTTGTCTTGCAGTGGGTCTTATATCAAAAAGTCTTGCATGTGCGCCAACTCCTGGGGACGGTATGCTTTTTCAGCACCCCGTGCAGCAACAACAACAACAGCAATGTAGCATAGCTTTGATATAGAATATCAAATCTCCAGCAACTGCTTTATTTTTAGAATGACAAACATGAGCCTCACAGGTGGAACATGTATTCATTAATACTGTCCTCTTAACAATGCTTTAAATTTATTATATGTAATATTATTTATTATTGTATATTATTTAAAATTTGAATGGAGTTGTTTTCAAGTGTTTCTGAACCTTAGATATGTTAAGACATCAGGACATTAGGCAGGTCACCGGCCAGTTAATCTGAATTTATTGAATGAGAATATGTTTGCCTCTGGAGTTATCAAGGTCATCTCCTGTTTCACTGAATTAGGCCTCCAGAAGGCTCAGACCTTCCCCTTAAACTTATGGATGAGATCTGTTGTTTTTTTATTAACAGCATCTGTCCTCATCTTTATTTTAAAATACAGTGTAAGTACTGTTCATAAACACTTGCCTGTTCGTGCTGCTGATGGAGGACTTGTGCGATGTTGCTCTCCACTGCTCTGAGCTGCTGATAGATGTGATGCAGGAACTCATCGAGGTCTGTTCTATCGAGCTGACAGCCCTGTACCAAAACCTGCAGGGAGGAAATCGAGGCTGTCAGAGGACGGCAATAACATCTACAGCAGCTTTGTGCATCATAGCTCTGTGCTTATATTTATTTTTAGTGACGCAAGTGCCCCATGGTTAAGAAGTTTAGGGGCAGAAAAAAATCTGTTTGAAGAACAAGTTTCAGGGACAAGCTGATTAAACTACAGAGCTCTAAATATGGGACGTCCTTGGGACCTAACAAAGGACAGAGACACACTGAGCTTTATTAATATAACAGTGTAGAGGCTGCTGATTACAAGAACTTTGGGGGGTTTATATTATTTTATCTAAGAAGCACTGCAAATACATCATACTGTAGTCAGGTCAGTATTAGCAATGTGCAATCAGAACAATTTCAATGTACAGAAAACAACACTGAATATGGACCATGTCTAACTGCTATACATCAACTGCTAATATGTTGTATAGCATGACAATGACAGCATCTACAACCTCTTGCCACCCCAAACTAGCTAGAATGCAATAACAGACAGGAAAAGACAGGTCACAAGTGAAGTGAGACAAGTCGTCAAGGTCCAGGCAGTCTACATTCAAAACACAGTATAGACATCAACGAACGAGTGCTGAATGAAGAATTGAGTTTGCAGTTCCAGTTAGGATTTCTTAAGTTAAGATAAGATAGAAGATGATACAGCCATATGTTTAGGAACTGCTCCTGTGATGAGAAGACAGGATTTTTCCTACCTTTGAAAATGAACTTGTTCTATTCAAGTTACTCTTTAAGGCATTTATTTCACATGATCCATTTCAAGGCTCCTGAGCATACTTTGTAAAACACCAGTTAACAAAAACAGGATGGCGTGTAAGTTGCTGTAACGACCTGATGGGAGGTGAGGCCAATAATTGACGAATACGCCAAGATGGTGACGAAGATCTTAGGCTTGAAAAACTGATCAGTTCCAGGGACTTGAAATGGTTGAGCCAGACCAGCCAAGCACCTTGACAAGGCGTGGAACACCTCATCGAAGATCATCTCTCCTGTGCTGTCGTCCTGCAGAACAGACAACAGAACACAACTCAAACACAAACTGACAACTCTTTTCTGCGCTCAGTAACTTCTAAAGCATCTTCTGCCAGAGTAACGGAGACTGTACTCTTGAGTTAAAGTCCAAACAGCTGTAAAACAAAAAAAAAAAACATGATATTGACCTGTGATGGGTTTTTTTTTAACAGAAACACATAACATGAATATTTCTGTAGGCGATCCATTCATTTCATTATTACAGATACATTTCTCCGCTTGGCCACTTGGGGGCAGAACATCCCAACAAACTGAACATCACACATTTGCTCACATTTCATCAGTTTTCACTGTTGGACAAACTACAGTCTAAAACTGATGACACTGAATCAAACATATACAGTAGAAGAGCCACCGCAGAATGTAGGTCTACAGGAAGAACATTCCTTAGTGTTGGAGCCACCACTTCAAAGACATGGTGACCTTTTGTTTTTAAATCGTGTACAGGGGGCAAGTAAGCCCTGGTCAGAAGATCCAAGTGACCTGCATATTGCAGATGTATTCTTGTGCCTGACTGTGCAGAGCTCTATATGTGAACAGAAGAACTTTAAAATGAATCCTGATTGGAATTCAGTGTAAAGCAGATAATATGGGAGTGATGTGAGCTGTATTTTCTTCGACCTGGTCAACAGTCCTGCTAGTTCTGATAGTACAAAGACACCTTATTCAGGCAGGTAAAAACAGAGTTACGATAATCTAGATATAAGATACAAGACATAAAGGCTTGAATTATCATTTGTAGTTTAGGTTGTGATATAACTGTCCTATGTTTGGCAATGTTTCTCAGGTAGAAGAGGTTGAAGTGTATAGCCTGATGGAAAATAACAACAAGATTTCTAAGAGAAGACTTTACAGCTGGAGAGAGAGACAATGCACTGAGCAACCTTGCATCGGATGCAATAAAATGAATGAATTCAGATTTTTTTCTGTTTTGTTTAGTTCTGGCAGCTTTTTAGACTCATAAAGCCTAAAAGACACATACGGTTACGCATCATCAGCAGATAAGTGATACATTTAAAATTGCTATTGATATAACTTAACAGAAGCATATATAAGGTAAATAAAAAAGCACCCAACACAGAACCCTGTGGCACACCACAGGACAGAGCAGCTGTTTATGACATGTACGGACAGTGACAGAAAGACAGAAGTGAAACAGAAAAACTTCTATCTGAGAGATAGGAAGAGAACCAGTCAAGGGTGCTCCCAGAGACACCCATCCTCTCCACAAGCCTTTTAATCAGGATACAGTCAAGGTAATGGTAATTTAACATCAACACAAGGTGAAAAGAAATTAATTGGTCATATAATTTAAATTTTCCATTTGCTGTGCGTCTGGTGCAGAAGGGGTTAAAAATAATACAGCAATAACGTGACTGACAGAGCATAATACAGATGTAAAAATGAAGAGAGAAGTGAAACTTAACTTTTGTATGCCTCTGTTATGTGATTCTTTTTAATTCTGTGTTGTGACAGTGGTGCATTGATTCATGTCAACTACAGTTGACATGAATCTGTGTCTGGAGTCTCATATGAAGCAGTCAAACAATAATAAATAATAAACTGTCTGAAAGGGGTGGAATTGTGTTTTAAGAGTCCATGTTGATTCTATCTGATGACCCAGTTTAATAAAATCCTTCTTATGACACCCGTTTTAGCTTCTGAGCACTGGACAAACTGAAATTCTGCCCTAATGATGTCTGTAGATAAAATTTCAGGGTTACATTTCATCCTGTTGGGAACATTTGACAATGTATCCAATATCCAGGCATTTCAATCTGGACAGGCTTTTAATGATCTAGACGCTGATATGTCCAAATTGTAACTGTACAATCATAACTCGATGGAAATCACTTAACAGCACCTGGTGTCCCCTGAGATTTCTCTGTGCTCTGTATACACTGATACTTAAAAAGAGACATCTTTGCTTTGACCAGTCCAGTCTTCACATTGATATGCCAGCAGGTCTTGGTTACACTGGCAAGTAGCACACTAAAGATATGCATAGCTGCAAACTGGAGCAGCCAAGAGACTAGGAACCCATGGGCAATGCAGCATAGGTCATGTCCTCAGAGTGAACCAGCTCAGGTTTATAATAAATGTTCTGTAGATATTATACAACCCTGAACAGTTATCACCCGTTAAAGTGTGTTCAAGTCTTACCACTATCCCTGTGGAGGGGCTGAGGTCCAGTTCGATGATGAAGCGGTACCTCCGGGCCAGGAAAGTGGCCCGAGTGGACGGCATCAACATGTAGGGGTACATGGTGGGGGAGAAATCCGACTGCCATCCTTTAGGTAAGATGCTCAGTAAGTCCAATTCATTCTCTGAGTTCAACTGTAATAAAGAGAGTCCAACGGGACATCATCATTTATGTAGTTCTGGACTACACAAGCATTTGTCAGCCTGCTACTTCTGTTTTTATATCATACACCATTTCTTAGGGATATGTCACACATATGTCATACTGTATTGGTATGGTTCTGTTTTATTTTTACCAGCATGGTGCACATGATAACAGCACATCACTCCTGTTCTGGTATTTACCAGTGGCATATGTTAATCCTTATTATACAACAAGTAGGGCCGGCCGAGCAATGAGATTGGTCAACTAGACATTTAAAATGTGCTCAAATCAGCATGACAGCACACCTGACTCGCAAGTAAAGAAATGTTTATTTTGAGAGCAAATTGCCCCATAACATGAATATCTTTTGATGATATATTTTATTTAGGTTGGTAATTATTGTATTTTTTTTGTACAATATTACACTCAAAGTGAGCTTTAACTTATTATTGGCATTTCACTGATGCGGCCCGTTAGCTGAATAAATACTGAATTAATACTGCACATATAGACATTAAACTGCTTTGCTAAGTCCTAAGTCCATGAACTTCACATTTATTTTTAAGCTAGCGCTGTATCAGTGACTCACCGGAACAGCTGATGGAGGATGACCCAAACATTTCCAGTAACTCCACAGCGTTGTAAAGGTCAAAAGTCAAAATATATTGAACAAATATATGGAATCAAAATGAACAACATGTTTTTATCTAATGTAATATTCCTCTTCAGTCCATATTAATCCACCTTTAGTCTTTAATATTTTCTCTGAGCTCACTAAACTGTTTGATCTCTGACGTGCTGCACATTAATGAGGTACACACCTGTATTAACGAGGTACACACCTGTATTAACAAGGTACACACCTGTATTAACGAGGCACACACCTGTATTAACGAGGCAGTCCAACAGCTCTGTAACACAGAATATTCATTAAAGAAAGCTGAAATTGTAAATTCATATGTATTACTTTATTAAAGTTGACTTCCAGTGGACTTATTCATATTTGTTTACATGTTATAGATTTTGTGGAGATGGAGGAGTAATATTTTTAGTGATGAGTCAGGTGTGCAGTCATGCTGATTTGAGCACATTCTAAATGTCTAGTTGAGCAATCACATTGCTCGGTCGGAAGCTACTTGTTGTATAATGCTTAGTCAGCATTTACCGTCCTGCTTCACTGATAGCTACCATAACTTTCACCTAAGTAACTTCACAAAAATCAGGCGCATCCCATCTCACAAAGATTCAGAAAAAAATAGTCCACGCATTTGTTACTTTTAGATTGCCTAGAAATCTTTTCATGGTCTGCATCTTCATCAGAGTTCACAGTAGCCTGTTACCTCTCTAGAACACTGTGCTCTCAGAACACAGGGTTCCTTGTGGTTCATATATATATATATTTATATCTCCACACACCCATGTCTCATGAATGTATGTTACGAACTCAGCTTTAGTTTTTCCATCTTTCTCGTCTCACAGATTCTGTGTGGTCTTGCTTGATGTCAACATTGACAACCTTAAAAGGGAAGCAGTGTTAACTCACCAGTTCAGGCTTCGAGGCTGGCCAGATGACTTGGTTGAGTTTACCAAGGAACCACGCCAGGCGCACATTCCTAGAGATGCGATACTCCTCCTTCATCAGCAGGTAGATCTGGTCAGCCTCCTCCACCTTGACCACAACAAACACAGTAGACACACATGAGGTACACAGCTATGAGCACTACAACACTGACTTACTTGGCTGAACTTCATTTAGTTTCCAACACCAGACTCCATTAAAAAATCTGACACTTTAAACTCAAACACGTTTCTTCACTCCCAAATTTGAACTGCTGCAAAAATACAATGAATAATTATGTTCATTAATGAACTTAGCACTGTTCGGCAATGGCCACCATCAACTTTCCACTTTGATAAACTGCCTTCTTCCTGTTGTGGCTGACATGAAGTGTGCACCAAACTCACTGTATCTTTGTTTAGCTCATTTACAACACGTCAAATACGTCGTAATAACTTAAATACACGTTTGCCGTTGAACAAATCAACACTTGAATCATTTTAATAATGAACTCTTGTGGTGTTTGGCACTGTCTTGTTCTCCTCATTGAACCAAAACACTGTGAGAAACAGTCCCAGCTCTAAACTTCAATGTATCCGGTGCAGCTAGCCGCTGAGCTAACGCGCGGCTAACACAAGTTAGTGTCGGTCCGCGGTGGTCAGCACAGCCCCGACCGTCTGCGTGTGTGCCCGCACTTTAAACAACACTTTGCCCGCTCCCGACCGTCACGACAAACAGCCACACTGAAAACATGCACTGCCCCAACCCAAACCAATGCAAACCTGTGCTGTGACTGCAGCTGAGAGCTAACCTTACCTCATTGTCCTGTCTCTCTGCCATGCCGTGTCTCTCATAGGGACTGCGGGGAGGTCAGCGAGCCTCAGGGGACGAATATTCACTCGGATTCTGTGCGAAATAATCTGTCCCGACACTTGTTTATCATCTGTCTCGTCTGTTGATCAGGTGTTAGCAGAACAGGTGTCAAGCTCAAACAGGGAGACTGCGCATACACCTTCCGGTCATGCCTTACAAAATAAAACGTATGAAACGTAGAGCGTCTCCAGGTAACGTCACATCAGCGTCAGCTATTCCATGTAGATGTTATATTGAATATATATTGTAACTTATATCATAAAAAACGTCTATTAACATTAACGTGTCATTCATAAAATGTGTATATATATTCTATTATATATCATTTAGTTACAAACGTGTTATTTTTCACAGTAACCATTAGTTAGACCACAGGTTTTATTCTTCAACACAAGTCATATAGTTTTGTTTTGAAATGACATTCATGAAACTTCCGTCAATCTTGTTTTCAAGCGGCATGTGATCCGGAAGTGTCACCGTTTCTTTTTTTTCCCCCTGTGTGACAAACAAACAAACAAACAGCTGACTACTGAAAACAAGAGAACTGATTTAACATGACAAATACATTAAATAAATTATATTCTTTAACATGCAGATACGTGCATTTTATGTATATACATGTTTTCTTCCATTTCAGCAACTTCCCACCTCATATTTGATATTTGATGTTTGATATTTGATGAATCCCTGAGGGGTTTGCCCAGAGTCGAGTCTTCCAGGTGGCTCTTATTTCTCAGCGTCAGATCACATTGTTGATTTTTTACTCTGAATAACAGAATGTTGAATATTTATAGACAGATTCACGCTGAAGACTTATAGGGTGAACACTGGTGTATTATTTATTATCTTTATTATCAGTATACTGTATATCATCATATATATTGGATAAAGGCAAAACTGAACAGACACAAGTCTAAAAAAATACTCAATACTCAATTAGATAGATTAGATTACATTAGAATCAACCTAGTAGTCATACGTTAAAATGAACCTGAGATAAATCTAAATTCAATATGTATACAGAGATGAAGCGTTTGTAAAGAAATTAAACATTTGCATAGAAAATAAATATATAACTGTGTTAAAAAGTGAACCCGTGCTAACATATATACAAATAGAAAAGTATAACCGTAGAAACAGAAATGTTTTATAAAAATATGAACTAGAACTACAATTATCGATTTGCTTAATTTCCATTTTAAGGTTTTACAGATAGAGGTAGAAGAAATGCAGATTGCAGTAATTTAAAAAAATGCAACGCTGACAAAGAATGACGTAATAAGGAGGTGAAGGGCTAATAAACGCTCTAATTGGTCTTTACTAACTTTAATTTCTTATTTTGAATACAAAGAAAAGAAACTACATATTATTGTCAACATCTATATTTTATTAGGGAAATTTCACACCCATAAATGTAAATGTCAAGATTCATCAACGTCATTGAAGCTTTTTTTGATTGAAGTTTCAACGTCATTGAAGCTTTTTTTGATTGAAGTTGATGATTATTAAGTCTATTTTAAGTTAATTACTAATAAGAAATGTCTATCTATAATGAATATTCATGCAGATATTTCCAACCAGTAACCTGTCACAACAGTTTTAACTAAGTCTAACACATCTGTGTTTTAGATTTGCTTTTTCTGTTTTCATGCTTCTCCCTTTTGATCATTATTATACTGTCATGTAACTATGCTGGTGCCATGTTACTATTGTACAATGTGAACGAGTATGACTGAATTCTTTATTTGTTTGTTCTTTCAATAAAGTTTGGGGTAAAAACGTTACTTTTGCATCTGTTGCACTTTATTTAATGTCAATTTTGTTCTTGTATATACCTTTATATTTATATATATCTATATATATTCCCCCTGGGATTATTATTAAAGTATTTCTGATTCTGATTAATTAGTCTAATTTGTAGTCTTTTGCCTTGCAGGTAACACTCGGGGCAAATTGGCCCCACCCAATAGTGTCGCGTGGTAATTACGTCATTCTAAATGCGCCGTGGTCCTGTTTTTCCCACGCTGTACACACACACGGGGGAGAGTGTTCGCGTGTCCGTGTCCGCGTGTTTTTAACTCTCCGTTCGTCTTGACATGGAGAAGAAAGGCTCGAGCTCCTTCGGGAAGAAGCCCAAGCCCGCGAAGATGAAAGATGGCGCCGACCCCGTGAAAAACTTCGAGAAGTGGAAGAAAAAATACAACAAGACGAAAACACGCGTGAAGAGGGAGAGGGCGCAGAAGAAGAAGCCCGAGTGGCAGGTGGAGCGGGAGTACATCGACAGGCTGGTCAGCAGGTACGGCGACATCAGCAACAAGGACGTGGTCAAGTTCTCAGACTTCCCCATCTCGAAGAAGACCCTGCTGGGCCTGCAGGAGGCTCAGTACCGGCAGCCCACCGAGATCCAGAGGCAGACCGTCGGCTTCGCTCTGCAGGGGAAAGACGTCCTCGGCGCGGCTAAGACCGGCTCTGGGAAGACGTTAGCCTTCCTCATACCGGTGCTGGAGTGTCTGTTCCGCCAGCAGTGGACCTCCATGGACGGCCTCGGTGCTCTCATCATATCCCCCACCAGAGAGCTCGCCTATCAGACCTTCGAAGTCCTCCGCAAGGTGGGCAAGAACCACGAGTTCTCTGCGGGGCTCATCATCGGCGGCAAAGACCTCAAGAGCGAGTCGGAGAGGATCCAGCACACCAACATCGTCATCTGCACCCCGGGCCGGCTGCTCCAGCACATGGACGAGACGGCCACCTTCCACGCCTCCAACCTCCACATGCTGGTCCTGGATGAGGCGGACCGCATCCTGGACATGGGCTTCGCTGATACGCTCAACGCCATCGTGGAGAACCTCCCAAAGACCAGGCAGACGCTGCTGTTCTCCGCCACGCAGACCAAGTCGGTCAAAGACCTGGCCCGGCTCAGCCTCAAAGACCCGGAGTACGTGTGGGTTCACGAGAAGGCCAAGTTCAGCACCCCGGCCACGCTGGAGCAGAACTACGTGGTGTGTGAGCTCCATCAGAAGGTCAACATGCTCTTCTCGTTCATCAGGAGCCACCTGAAGAAGAAGATCATCGTCTTCTTTGCCTGCTGCAAGGAGGTGCAGTACCTGTTCCGGGTCTTCTGCCGCCTCAGACCCGGGATGCCCATTCTGGCTCTGCACGGCAAACAGCAGCAGATGAAGAGAGTGGAGGTCTACAACGACTTCCTCAAGAAGAACAACGCCGTGCTCTTCGCCACCGACATAGCCGCCAGAGGCCTGGACTTCCCCGCCGTCAACTGGGTGCTGCAGTTCGACTGTCCGGAGGACGCAGACACCTACATCCACAGGGTGGGCCGCACCGCCAGGTACAAGGAGGGCGGAGAGGCCCTGCTGCTGCTGCTGCCCTCAGAAGAGAAAGGCATGACCAGCCAGCTGCAGGAGAAGAAGGTCCCCATCAATAAGATCCAGGTCAGCGTCACGGTGCACACACAGTGCAGGCAGCGGAATGTAATTCAGTCATTCAGTCTTTATTTATATTAGTATTTAAACTTATTATTATTATGTGTGGATAAGATAAGAGATGAGATTTTAAGTGACTTTAATGATCCCACGCTGTCATGATGGTGTTACTCAGTCAGTCTGACTGTTGGAATGAAGGACCTGTCAGAACTCCTTCTTACATGGTGGGTGTAGCAGTCTGTTGCTGAAGGAGCTGTTTAAGGCCTCCACAGTGTCGTACAGGGGATGAGAGGAGTTCATAATGGATGTCAGCTTTGCTAACATCCTCCTCTCCATCTAGACCCCTTGACCAGTTTTTGAGTCTTTTTCTTATTATCATATAGGGATGCACCGATTGTGAAATTCTGGGCCGATACCGATGTTTAAAATAACAACTTGGCCGATGCCATGTTTTTTCTTTTTGTTATTTATTCCCTCTGTGCCACGGAAACATTACTGAACTGTCTTAAAAGTCTTCACCGCTCTTCATCGTACCATTCTTGAATGAGCACAAATTCAATCAGACATATTTATGAACCAAAAACAACCTTTAAGGGGCAGTCGGTAGCGTAGTGGGTTAGGCGGCCGCCCCGTGTGTAGAGGCTACAGTCCTTGCTGCAGCTGGCCCCAGTTTGAATCCATCGCATCGGATGGCCATTTACTGCGTGTCACTCCCCCTCTCTCTGCCCCCTGCTTCCTGTCTATCTTCAACTGTCCTATCATTAAAGGCATAAAAAAGGCCAAAAAAATAATCTTTAAAAAAACAAAAAAAACTTTTAATGTCTTTTTTTTTTTTTTACATTTAATATAACCCTAATACACATGACATGTTCTTTTCTAAAAAAATAACTTTCAAAACCCCTCCTAAATTGGTGTATAGCTAACTAATCAATGAAAAGATTTTTTTTACTTACACTGCCCATTTTGTAGGTTAAGGGTGGGCGGGGCCGGCGTGCGTGAGCTGAAGTTAGTGGGAGTGTCTGTTGTGAGTTTAGCGGGCACGTCAGCCAGAGCTGTAATGAGTGAGTGAGTGAGACTGCTGCCTGCTGAACAGAGGGTCGCAGGAAGAAGGATCTGAAGTGCCCGTGTTTTGGCTACAAAAACCCGCCATATAATCATCGGCCACTGCCATCAGTCAATGTTATATATTTGCCGATGGCAGTTAAGGAGGCGATACCGATGTTCAGCCGATGCATCCCTATTATCATATTTATCATTTCACTCAAATAGTAAACATTCTTCCCACAGCACAGTGGAGCTGAATGGTGTTTAGTTTGATCTGCAGCCTTAATATTCATTGAAATGAGCTCGTGTGGGGAGTATTTCTTGAAATGAAGACACCCCGTCATTCATTTTATTCTTGGTTTGTTCTCAGTAGTTGCTAATTTAGTCTTTTAAGGAGATGATGTAAGCAAGTTTAAATGCCACTGAAGAGCTGTTTGATGGGTTAGTCTGTTTGTTTCCAGGAAACAAGAAAGAGAAAAGAATGTGACCTGTGTGGAGGGCAAAAACTAAAAAGACTGAAGTGTTACTCACAAGAGAAACAAACAAACATCTGTATTCATTCGTGTCATTGTCTGACTGATTCCAGGTGAATGCAGAGAAGCTGCAGAACGTCCAGCAGAAGCTGGAGGCCTTCCTGGCTCAGGAGAAGGAGCAGAAGGAGAGAGCTCAGAGGTGTTTTGTTTCCTACCTGCGCTCCGTCTACCTGATGAAGAACAAAGAGGTGTTTGATGTCTTTAAACTTCAGCTCCACGAGTACGCGCTCTCTCTGGGCCTCGCTGTGGCTCCGAGGGTGCGCTTCTTGAACAAAGCCCAGGCCCAGAGAGCTGAGAAAGGAGGACAGAGGGAGGAAGAGGAGGAGGAGTCTGAAGAAGAGGAAGATCTGAAAAGCTTTAAGGCCCAGCTGAGAGGAAAAGTTCCTCACAAGGAAAGCCAGAGCTCCGAGTCAGAAGATTCAGGCGACGACGAGGAAAGCGGTGATGAAAAAGAGGCGGATCAGTCCAAGGCTCTGCTCCTGGGTGTGGATGGCGACAGCGAAGACGATGACGATTTAAAAGATCTGGAGCTGCTGACAGTCAAAAGAAAGGACGTCTTTAACCTGACGGGGGGTCAGGAGACGGAGGAGGAAGACTCTGACACGGATTCCAAAAAGAAAACTGTAAAAGAGACAAAGTTCAAAGAAGCCAAAAAGGCCCTCAAGAGAAACTTCCAGCTCAACACCAAAGTGACTTTCAGTGAAGAAGGACAGGCCGTGCAGCTGTGGCCGCCCGTCCAAAAGTCTGCGACTGCGGAAGAGGAAGACGAGGAAGAGGAGGTTTCGGGTATCAACGTGGAGAAGGCCAAGGAGAGGCTGAGACGCGAGGACCAGGAGTTCGACAAGCAGGAGTACAGGCGCAAAGTGAAGGCCAAACACAAGGAGCAGAAGCTGAAGGCCAAGGCAGCCAGGAGGGAGGCCAGCAAGCAGCAAGGAAAGAACTCTGACGAGGAAGAGGAGGACGACGTGGTGGCTTACCTGGCCAATCACAGCGAAGACGAATTCGACCCCAGCACCCTGCCAGACCCTGACAAACCGCGATCTGAGGACGAGGAGGAGGAGGACGAGGAGGATCAGATAAAGTCAGCTAAACGGCAGTACAGCAGTGAAAGCAGCGACGAGGAAGAGCTCACGGTAGCGAAGAAGAAGAGAGTTAGGCAGCAGGAGGAAGAGGGCGCTGTGTTGGACACCGGACTGTCTCTGGCTGAAGACGAGGAGTTAGTCTTACATTTGCTGGGAGGACGGAGGTAGAGACAGATGGAGAGGACGCTTCACAAACACTCTGAACTCATGAGTTAAATCAGTTTGAACAAAGTCAGAAATGAAATGACAAAAAATGTTCTTATGATTTTGTGTTAACAAAACCAATGACCTATTAATACTATACTGTACTATAATACAGATCATTTACTGCGGTCAGCACGTCCCCAGTTTGGACACAGGAGGAGCAGCATATCCATATACATTATTCACGAGTACGCTATATTAACAATATCTTCACTGCTTTACCCTGCTGTCAGACAGAGACTTTATATCACTGTCTCAGAGACCACCAGAGTCCTTCTACCGCTGCCTCAATCTGCAGCCACTAGCGTTAGTCCAGATGTAAACTAATGCAATAACTCTAACGAACTGGCCAGCAACTTCATGTTCTGTGAGGTAAGATCACTGTTTTGGTCAATGGAGTGTGGTGGCGTTCAAGAGAGAGGAGATTGATAATAAGTTTCCAGTGAGAAAGGCCCGTCTGACAGCAGGTTTAAGCAGTGTAAATATCCTAAATATAGTGTACACCTGGTCTATTGATTCTCTTCAGGTAGCTAAAAGAGGTTTTGTTGCTGCCCGTCCACAGCAGTGCATCACTTAGCTTCAACCAAGGAGAGTTCCTCTGTAGGTCAGCGGAGTACTGCGTCGCCTGTGTGTGGACATGACAGACTCACTCTTCATTCTCATATCATTAAATCTGTGATAGTAGCCGTCACTCACAAACTAACTCCAGCAGACCTGGATGTTAGTAACAGATGGTTTGATGATCCTCCTCCCTTCTTCTCTTAAAGTTCTCGTGTGTCGACTCACCCTTCATCATCATCGCAGAGACTGGAGGTGGAGTTATTGTTTGAACTTGTCTTTTCTCATGTTAACGATGTAATTTAATGTCAGAGTCTATCAGCATCTTGGGGTCAACTTGGATCACTGAGTGATTGTATTAAAGAATTTAATTACTCACTTTAATGGTTTGAAATTGAATTTGAACTTTTACATGACACCTTACAGCTGCATTCATCTCTGTGAATGAAGTTAACGCCATCACAAGTTAAGGTCTCAGTCTGCTTCAACTAGTTTGGCCAACGTGTCGTCCTGTCTACCACGTGTAAACTCAGTGTGTCTCCCTGTCCAGATGTCTCTCCAACAGGTATGTGTTTGTTGTGTCGACGTGATGAATCATAATCATCATAAGATACTTGCACACATTCTTCTCGAAAGCAGTCATACTGCTGCACTTGTCTTAGGAAGACAGTTAATCCCCGCCCACTTACACACCTGACCAATCACCACATGAAGAGCCTGACCGTCAGATTGTTACAGAAAGTTTTCAGGATGCCGTGGTCCTGATGATGTCCGCTACAAATATTATTTGTATTATTACCATTGTTACTACTTTTAGTCATATCTCCATCAAACATTACCTGTTACTTTTTTCTCTGTAGCCTGTGAAAGAGAAATGTGACGGAGGCTAACCTCATCAGAAAACCATACATTGATAACATGCAGACACAAAGCAGCACATAAATGATTGCAGAACAAATAATGTCTGGTTATTGTGTTTCATCGTTGGCATCGCCATTAACGATTGTATTTCATCTGTTAATAGTTTAGTTTTCTCAAGATTAGTATTTTCTTGAGATGACAATACTTTGTTTTCTCGATATAACAAGATAATTAATACATGACCTCAAGGAATCAAAAGCATAGTCTAGTTTCTTAAATCACTGCAGGAAACATCTTTCAGTGTAGCAATGTCAGGTTAATTCATTCATTTTGCCATTGTCTCGAGAAAAGAAAGTCTTGTTATGTCAGGATAACATTTGTTCAACATAACATAACATGACGTAAATAACTTGAGATCTTGAGAAAACGAATAATATTAACTTGTTACCATGAGAATACAGAAAATTAATGTATGACCGCACAGGGCTTCCATATGTTCTAATCCTCAGGTTGACAGTGACATGTCAGATGACAGGTTTCAAAACTCACACAAGTCATCTGACGTGTTGTGGACTGATGAAAACAAAATCATCAATCAACAAAATCATTCCCAACATATCCACTTCCATCAACTCAAAACTCAAAATAACTCCCATGAGGATGGACTCCCATCAGTGCTCGTCCTTGTTTCTTCAGTCCTGTCTGTCTCCAGCAGGAGGCGGTATAGTGACTCTTAACGAGCAGCCTGTCCTCAGTGAGACAGCAGCACTTAGTTTGTTATACAAGTGTTGAATTAGTCAAGAGCAGCATATCATACTCACAGTAAGGTTTTGATTATATAATACTTAATTATTATTATTATTATTATTGTTATTTGTTAGAGATATCACACATGATGACAAGTAATAAAAAACATCTTATGAGTATTAGTTAAATAATGAACACAGGCTTTGGCTTTATTACTATAAAGCACAGCTTCATGACTTCATGTAAGTTGGACTGAGTTAAACAACTGTAGATGAAAATGTGATCTATAGTGAGTGCAGGAAAGTGATCAGTCACAGCTGAATATTTATGTTAATGAGCAGCAGCATCAATGCAAGCTGCTCCTCTGAGCATAGACACGCTTGATTAATTTTGTTTATGCTAAAATGTTCTCATTCAAAGTGTTGAGCCTGATGTATATATTCTGTTATATATTTCCAGGCTGTCATGCATTCATAGATTTTAGGAGTTAATTTGTTCTTGATATCTCCAGTTATTTATGTCATCATCTTGACATAACAAATGTTGTTATCTGAGATAGGATCATTTCCTTCAGGTATTACTATACATATTGTCTGAAGCAAAAGTTTGTTTTCCTGAGATAACAACATCATTAATTTAATAATCTCCAGAAAACAAAAGGTTAATCTAGTATATTAAATGATTGCAGGAAACATCATTCAGTGTAGCAATCTCAGAGGAGCAGGAGAATGTTACAATTGAATATTTAATACCAGACTATCCTCAAATTAATGATGTTAATTATGTTAATCCTGTTATCTCAGGGAAATAAAGTTTTGTTATCTCACAATCTCTAGAAAATGATCCTGTTATCTTAGGATAACAATATTTGTTATTTCAACACATTGATATAAATATCTTGAGATCTCGAGTAAACAAATTTAATTAAATGTAAGTCTGCTTAGGGCTTCCGTACCTGGGCTTCTCTAGACACGTGGTCACCTTTCAGCGTGCATGACGGATGTATCTAACTGTAACGTTGTAAATGCATTTCAAATTTAATATAAAATAATTACACTGGTTATTAATTCAAATCACTGTGTGTTCCACTGCATTTTGATAGGCCACATTACTTTAGCTCACTGTGTCAAATTTGACCAACCTAACCACCAAACTACTTTTGAGTGTTGGTGCATTTGTGTCACTACAGCTAGATTAAAAAAAAAATGTCATTATTTATTTATTTATTTATTTAGCTGTAGCTAATGATGGTAGCCATATGTACGTTGCGCCACAAACGCAGCACCGGTCCACGATGAGTTCAGGCTCCATGCTGCCAAACTAACACCTACAACAGGTGAGCTTGTGACTCCGCTTTTTCTCCTTAAAAGTCTGCAGGGTGGAGCTGTTCATGGAGGTGTAGTATTTTAATGAACACAGCCCGAACGATAATTTCACGTCAAAGTTTGTCTGTTTGGATGAAATGACTCCAAACAGAAGTCACAGCTAACGTCCGCCTGTCTTTAAACGACGACTTTTTCTAGAAACTCGACCAGACATGGCCTCGTCTGAAGCACAGACCCCTCAGGGGAGTTAGTGAATAGAGAAACAAAACAAACAAAATAAACACAAGTCCTAAAAGACAAATGTTGGGGCTCGTTCAAGTTGCTAATTTACCGAGCTGGAGCTGGTCAGTCTTTGGTTTGTGCAGAGTGGTTCAGTTTGTGAGTTTAGCCTCCATCTTGTTGTTGAGTTTTAAATGTGAAGTTTGAATTATTTCAGTCATATCCAGCTCTGTACAGCATGAATTATGGCAACCCAGTCAGGACTGTGTCAAGTGTTTTCTCCTTTTCAATGAGATAGATAGATAGATAGATAGATAGATAGATAGATAGATAGATAGATAGATAGATAGATAGATTCTTTATTGAGGGAAATTCAAGCATCCAGTAGCAGCATGAGACAGTCCACATAAGCATACATTCAAATGAACTTATAACACAGTAAACAAACATTAAAGTTAACCTATAAGATAAAAATCTAATCAAACCCGTGCTTCTTTATAAGTAGAAAACTATATATTTAAAAAAAAAATAGAAAGAAGAAATGAAACTACAAATAGAGATATTCATATACATGTACAAACCATACTGTTAGTGGTACAAAGGTGTAGGTATATTCTGTTTTTGAGTGCGTAGCAGACATAAAGGAAGATAAAAGAAATGGACGAGCAGATAAAAACACACACTGTGTTTTTAAAGTGAAAGCTGTGCAGTTTGTACTCAGTGTTCAGCAGGTAATGTGCAAAGGTTCACGGCATGCACAACGTCAAGTCAACTCTGCTGTCAACTCTTCCATATGTCGAGGACGTACAGACAAATGAAATATTCCCTGGTTTCCTCTGGTGCAAACGAGCAATAAACATGAAATATTCAAATATATACAAGTATAAGAAGATATTAAAATTGTAAATATAGCGATATAAAAAGATACAAACAGTGTGAATATAGCTACAATAAAAAGATGTGAACAGTTTGTAGATGGCATACAGCAACAGACTGTATATAGTGCAAATAAAAACAGTAGCTTTGGATAAAGTGTTGTATAAATGTTTAAATGAAATGAGAAAATAGTTATCAAAATGTAATGTCACATACAGTATATGACGAGCAGCAGCAGCTCCTGAGTCTACGATACAAGTGAACATTAACTCAGATTGCATATAGTTTGAGTTTATTTGTTTAGATTGTCCACGTTCTCTGGAACACTATAATTTCTGTACTTCGCTCACTGGAGTAAGCACCAGACTTCATTTTAACAGGTTAGGTTTCTGAACACTCGGACACTAAAATGACGATTTTCTATGAGCATTCTTCGTTAATGCTCTAACAAAAGAGTCATGGTGGAACACAAAAACTTCAAGCTGCATTCTAATAACATAAATCAGTGGATTCTGCAGATGATATTCAAGAAGAATACAGTTTCAGTAACTGTATATTTTTGGATGGTGAATAAAATCATGTTGCTCTTCCATTTAGAAAAAATCATGGCCACGGATAAAGTGGTTATTGAAGCCAAAAAGCTGGAGTTGTGCGGGGCAGGAGACAACGCCGTTCAAGTCAAGATACTACATGTACCACCCAAATGTGGATCCATCACTGCCGTGCAGCCTCCACCTACCGCTGCAGGTGACTGTGTCTCTGCCCCGCCTAAAGTCATCCCCCACCAACCTGCCTCCTCTACAGTGACAGTGCCAGGCCTTCAGACCTCCTCTCCTTCTGTCGTGGTGATAACGAAGGTGGCCACCCCAGGTAGAGTGAGTGCCAACAGCCAACCGCAGGTAACCAAACCAGCTTTGAGCCAGGTAGCCTCGATGAGCCAGACTGCAACCCCAGGCAGGACTGTGGTGATAACTGTACCCAGGGCGGCAGCTCCACAGACGGTTGCTGTGGCCCCTCGGCTGCCGCAGGGCACTTCACCACAGCTCCCAGCCAACATCCAGATACCACCAGGTGAGCTGCACCACCATTTGTGGTCTCCTTTGTATTCACATCACCCATGTTGACAGATGTTCCATCTTGGCTTCAATCTTTGATATTTAGTGGACTGTATGTTAGTCTGTGTGTGTTTAAATGTCTGCCACTACATTTGCTCTGTGTTTGTCCACAGTTCATTAAAATATTTCCTGATTTTGAACCCTGGCAGGTATGATGTTGATCCGCAGTGACAATGGTCAGCTGATGCTGGTGTCCCAGCAGGCTTTGGCACAGGCTCAGCAGGCACCAAGAGGTATCAGTGGTCAAGCGCCCAGAATACTGACCCCGCAGGTGTGTGTGTGTGTACTGCTTTTATTTTATTTAAAGGGACAGTCAATGTGTTACCTACTGTAGACTGCGGTCGGCGCAAAGTAATGTAATCAGAACTATCCCTTTTTTAAAATACTGAATTGTACGAATATAGCTACGTCTCACTGGTGTTAACAAGCTGTCATGTCTGCGATTCAGGTATGCGCAACAGCTGGAAATAAAAGTAACGAGAAGGTGACGGTGATCAGGATGGCAGCCCCTCCTAGTTTCCAACCAGCGCCAGTCCAGAAGACGGCTGTGGTGAAGGTATTTACACTCAACGGTCACTGACAGCGGGTCATGTAGTGTTTGGTCACTGTTCCTGCAAATGACCTCACCTGTCACATGTAATGATAATGATGACAGAAGAATGGAAAGATTACATGAGCACTTTTGATTTTTTTAATTGACTTGATTATTTTATTAGAGTTCTCCAGCCGCGGTCACAGTCAGCGTCTTGATCACCTTGAGTGCTAACTTTTAATGAGTGATGTTGCACTTCGTCTCGCCTGACAGTCTTCAGGTTGGCGGTTGGTGACGAGCGTTGTCAGTTTAGACTGAAGATGGATTTCACCTGTCATAATTAATGCTAATGATGACGGAATAATGACGGAAAGCCTGCAGTGAAATAAAATTAAAAAAAAAAACTGGTGTATTTTTAAGAACCAATTATTTTTTAGAGGGATAAAATTCACTGATCACTGATTGTGCAGCTGATTTTTGTGCTGGAAAGAAAATAGACCTTTTCTACATGGATTGTGCCCCAATGTGAGTGATGTACAGGTATAATTTTCATTTTTTCAATATTTCAAATAATTTAACATACACATTGTCGCATAGTTCTAGTAGACATCGCTCCTTCTCGTTTACAGCTTGCCAGTATTGTAAATGACAGCGCATTAGACATTTTATAAACCAAATAACTTATTGATTAATCGAGAAAATGACCAGTACAGCCCTAGTGAGTTTGATTCCTGCTGCACCACAACCACACACAACTTGTTCGTGCAGTACATACATGCCTTCTGCCCCAGCGTTGCTCAGTTTGATCAGTGCATAGTTTTGTCGTCATAGATCGTATTGTGTCGTTCAGGTGATTGGCGTAGCTCCCAAACCAGCTGTAGTCCAGAACCTCAGTGCTGTGTCTGAGCGGGGCAGCCAGCCTCGCGTTCAGGCGGTCGTCACAGAAACCAAGAAGGAGCCGCCAGCCACGTTTAGTCAGGTGAGTCCAACCAGCCCCCAGACATGAGCTCATCCCTGTACAGTAGTAAAGTATCACTTTGTATTATTACTGGCACTGCTTCCACTAATGAAAATATGATATATATATTCTGCTTCATTTTATGATTTTTTTTTTTATGTATCATATACAAGAGTTAAAGAGAGTTTATGAGCTCAAATAAAATAACTATCTATTTACAGTTCACCGATGTTGCTATGCCTCCAGTTTGACGCTATGCGGATGCCTTGCTATTCAAATCGATGAAGTTCCATAGTTTGTAGACTTTTCGGGTGGAGGTGCTCTTGTTACAGATCTATGTACAGCCGCTCTGAGCGCAGTATCCTCAACAAGCCGAGCCCCCAGAAGCTTTAGGAGCTGATGAAGCAGGCAATAGACACAGAGGAGAGGCCAAAGGGAGCCATTGACCTCATCTTTGAGAATGCTATGTCAGAGTTGAACTTCTCTGTGGCCTACGCCAACATGTGACGCTGCCTTGGGGGTCGAAAGTCACCACGTCAGACAAGCCGGGAAATTGCATACCTTATATCTTCTGCAAACTATTACTTAACCGTTTCTAGAAAGAGACTGAGAAGGGTCAGGATGATGATGATGAAATGAGTTTTCTTGTCGAAAATGTTCTTTCTGGTCGTTTCAGGAGACAATGGAGAGTGTGAAGAAGTGCAAGAACTTCCTGGTGACTCTGATCAAGCTGGCCTCCAGTGACTCCAGGTCTGCCAACATGGCCAACAATGTCAGAGGGCTGGTCATGAGGCTGCTGGTACGTGTCACCTCTTCACCACCAGAGGAGCTTTCACTCAGTAGAATAGTAGAGAAAATTATCTTGTTTTGTAGTTGCATAAAGTTCATCTGGAATTTCAGTTTTTCTTTCTGTTTATTTTCTTTTGCTTTGAACATAATTTTCTATGTATAACAAATCTATTAAATCTTACTTCCTGGAGTGTTTGTATGTGTTTTTTTTTTTGTTTCTTCCAGGAAGGGAAGCTTGAAGCCGAGGAGTTTACAGAACAGCTCTATCGCGAGTTGAAGTCGACTCCTCAGCCTTGCTTGGTGCCATTCCTCGAGGTGACCACAGATTAAACAACACATTTAATGTTCAGGTCCTGCTTCAAACTCAAGGCTGTAGATTTAAGGATGCCCTGAGCCAATCAAGGAATTTGGTTGTTAGCACGTCTTTCTCCTTGTCGCTGCCAGAAAAGTCTTCCTGCAGTGCGTCGTCTCACTGCAGACCCAGAGTTATTCATTCAACAGGCTTCAACTTCCACCTGCCACCCCATCACCTCGTCTTCCACCATGAAACAGCCCAGCACAGGCACAGGACCAACCTTCACTACGAGCCAGCAGGTAAAGAAATGCAGTAAGCAGTGTTTATAGTTCTATAGAAATCGGTCGTCAATACTCACAGTAACGTGAGGTAATCGAGTACAATTACATGAGAAACCTGCTGCAGCAAGCGGGGTGGAAGAAAAGAAGTCTAAATGAAACTAACACCCGTGTCAAGGTTACTTTTCAAATGTAATAGATTACAGGTTACTAGTTACCCTGTAAAATGTAACAATTTTTGTGACTATTTTAATGACTCATTATTTATGTAGCTTATTTAATTTGATTACTTTTAACAGGATCAGCCCTAGGCCTTTAGTGACCCTAAGATTTTGTTTGTGGCCAAAAAAACTCAAGAGTGCAATCAACAAATCATGTCAGAGGGGCTGTGGTCACATTAACCATATATACTGAACACTACAAAGAGAGTTCATCTTCTGACACGTTTGACACCAAAAACTAATTGAGAACTGTGGTCAGGACACAGAGTTGACTGCACCGCTCAGAGGCTGCCAACTCTAAAAACACTTCAATCTCATACAATACTAAACACTGATTACATAGAACAACGCAGATTGATGTGATTGGCAGATGAGAAGCGGTGAGATGAGAACCAATCAAAAACTGTCTCAAAAAAGGAGATGTATAAAATCATCCCAACAGCTTTCCTGACCCAAGCTGTCCATTAAAACCATTCAAAGAAAGCCTTTACATGTCATATGCAACATATATGCTTTTAACTGAAAATAATATACTATTACTATATATACTTTACTAGTAACTGTAATTTCTTTACATAACATTACGTCTAACCAGTTACTCCCATCACTGACTAACACAAAGAATCCTTTAGAATTCTGAGTCATAGCAGATGTAGACACTTTCTGCTCTGTCTGCATCTTCTCTTCTGTCTGTGCTGTCTCTTTGCACTAAGGCACACACAAACTTAAATATAAAATCTCACATATCCTGACGTGTAACCCCCACATGCTGATCAGTGGAATAGTGCAAAACCATTGGCATGACTGCATATCATGCCATTGCGTGTCTGGACTTGTGTGACATAAATTGTCCTCGGTTTACCTGCAAAGAATTTTACGACATCCATTTGCAGATATTTGGAGTTCTGTCCTAGATTTGTCTCGATTTTCAGAGTTAGCTCTTCAAACTGATGCATCAAAGGGCTAAAACAATATGTTTAGTTTTCCTAAAAAGTCTGCATTAGTACTGATGTGTTTTCTTCAGTACCAACAAATATGAAAGTTACTTATTTCCCTGCCCTGTTAGTTGGGGTCAGTTCAGCACACTAGAAGCGGGTGTCATCTGCAATAAATGTCACATCTGGAACTGATGCTTAATGACTGCCCTTAACATGCAGGTTATCCAGCAGCCTCAAGGAGTGACTCTGAGACCTGGGTTGATGACATTAGCCCAGTCCAGAAGTTACATATCTAAGAGCAGCAGACCAACCCCCAAACACACAGTGGTCCAGACAGGAAAACATTTCACAGGTAATGGTAGACATGGGGATTTTGGAGAATCTCACGATTTGATTCTTTTTCTTGCTGTCACAATGATCCTATTTCCACCTGGTGTTAACATGCTCTGCATATATTGTGTGGTTCTCTGAGAAACTGGTTCTCCAGCACATCAAGAACAACATCCAGAACAACATCCCAGCCTCTTCGACCCTCTTCCATTTGCATTCAGAACCAACAGACCTACAGATGATGCCGTCTCCACTGGCCTCCACTCAGTCCTCACACACCTTGAAAAGAACAAACCCCCTAAATCAGAATGCTGTTTGTTAATTTCAGCTCATCATTCAACACAATCGCCCCCATGTAAACAGTTTTAGATTCCTGGAACTCAGAACCACAGACAACCATCTCCAAACAGGTTAAGAAAGCTTGACTAAATTTCTCAAGATGGCAAGTTCTTGTTAACTTTTACAGAGGAGCAATAGAAAAGAATCCTGACTCGAAACATTACAAATGTTCATGGTTTGTACACAGTCCAGGACAGAAGGGCTCTGCAGCACAGAGACCCACCCCAACTTCAGCCTTTTCTCTGCTGCTGTCTGCCAAGCAGTACAGAAGTATCCACCAGACTACAGAGCAGCTTCTCTCCTCAGGCTATAAGACTCAACTCATCCTCAACTACAAGATAAATAATAGTTTTTCTTGTGCAGTATGAGGGCTTACGCATTTCGCTGTGCAACCCTGTGTTGTTGAGTTGTTGATAAATGAACCTTGACCAGGAGGAATGAATCTTAGTGTGATCAAACCACATCAAGTCCACAAGCTCTTTTGTCTGATTTCCATATTGACATTCAACTGACGTAGACCAAACTGTGCTTATGAGATGGCACTTTAATACCAGAGATGTCAATAGATAACATATTGAGATACAGATGTTAATATCAGGTCTTACTGAGCCCTTCAGAGTGGTCATTCAATTTCAGCAAACTTAAATATCTAAGTAATGTATGTACGCGTGTGTGACTTTGCTAAATTAAAATGCCGCTCTCCAAATAACTTTGAACATTTCTCTTTTTACAGGAACCTTCTCATTCAAGCAGCCTTTTGCTCAGGATCCGTCTCGGCCTGCTAAATTTGCATTTAAGGACAGTTCAGGATCTTACAAGTAATACACACAACTCCGAATATCTCATTCACAACAGGTCAGTGCAAAGCTGGCTGACCTGCACAAAGCTGTGTCGTTCATGTGTGTGCGTGTGCTCCTCAGAGAAGACGATGACATTAATGATGTGGCCTCCATGGCTGGAGTCAACCTGAGAGAGGAGAACGCACAGATCCTGACCACCATGGTTGGCTCTGTGGTGCAGTCATGCCAGGATCAGCCCTTCCTGTCACCTAATCCACTGCTCAGCCGAATCCTTCAGACAGGTACGAGATCCATACTGAGGCAGAGCCACAAAAATACCGCTTTATTCATGTATTATAGTTATAATAGTATATTATATTATAAGCATAATGTAGCAACAAGACAACTAATGAAGAGATTGAAAGTTAAATGTGGTTTTATGATTTTACCGTTTAATGATATATAGTGTCTTTTTAATATGTTAAAGGTTGTATATAAAATTCTCTACCGCTATAGGTCACACTAAAGCTCCAGCATCTCACAACAAAATAAATGGGTCCTGTGGCCCACCAGACTCCATTGACAAAAGCATTAATGTTAATTTGCAGATAATCAAACTGGACGGAAACAAAATAAAATGTAGTCTTTTGTCTTTCAGCTGTTCAACAATGATCAACTCTGGATTGGTTGAAATAAATCCTGAGAAAAAGTCTCTACCTTTTTAATGCCACTGACACGCTCAGTTTGTTATTCTGACAACACCATGAAAAGGATCCCTTTTTATTAAAGAGAAGGATCCTTTAAAGAAAACTGCCTTTATCGCTGTCACTCACCACCAGACTCCATTGGATATTTTCACTGTAACATTGTAGCTTCATTTGAACTAGAAAGACACAAAATAAAACTCCACATCTTTGTTACTCGTTCCAACATTCACTGATGGTTTATACAAATTAAAACCTAATTCAGTGATGCAGATTAGAAAATGTTTTTTTAAAGCCAGAAGTTTGACATACAGAGACTTGCATGGCGGCAGCATTTAAAGCCAGAAGTTTGACATACAGAGACTTGCATGGCGGCAGCATGCCTTGGGGTACGGCACTATATCTTTACATAATAAATAAATGTTTTGCTGCCTATATATATATATATTATATATTATATATATATATATATATATTATCTATATATATATATTATATTAATATTATTATCTATATTATCTATATATATATCCAGTGATATAAGGTTTTCATGAGTTATTTAGCTTGACTTCCTTGAAAATGCCTGGCCTATATGGTCTGTCTGTTTGTTTGTAGGACAGGCCCTGGCAATAACTGATGTGGGCCCGGAGGTGGTCGCTCTGGTTTCTCATGCGACACAGGAGTGTCTCCGTGGCCTCATAGAGAAGCTCACTGTGATGGCAGAGCACCGGAAGGCAGCCCTGAAGGTACGGCAGCCATACTGCCATATAGCCTCATGATGCAGTCAGTCACATTTTTTGATTTATTTATTTTTTCTGATGTTTTCGAAAGATCCTTTTCACATTATTACAAAACACTATTCATGTCATGATGACTTATTTTCTCATTATTACTGGCACCACAAATCTGCAGCCGGAGGCAGATTGTGAGTTTGTGTTTACAGTTAATTAGTACTGATACTAAATTAGCACATATTAATAAAGACTGATTGATAGAGATAATTAAAAATGTTGGCGAAGCCATATCAGTTTTAATTCTGTTGCAGTGGAAGTAGATTGCTCTCCTTAAATAAACAGACGTGATTCTGTTGTCATCCTGACATTTAAAATTCAGTTTCTCCCAAATGATCTTTATTTTATTTACTTTATTTGAATGAACCTCCCACTTATTTGTTCCTTTCCTCCACCCGTTCACCCAAATATCACACAGATAGGCAAAAAAATAAAAAGTTTAACTGTCGGCGCGCTGCTCATACTGGTTGTTGCACCAGCCTGTCATCTTGTTAACTTGTGTGTGTGTGTTTGTCTGTGTTTGTGTGGCAACAGGAAGATCTGTGGCATACCAAAGTGAGTGATGTACGCTCCCAGCTCCGCTTCCTGGAGGAAGTGGAGAGTTTAAAGAAAAAGAGAAAAGATGAAGAGGAGAGAGAGAGACTTCTACGTCTGGCCAGAGTAAGCTTAAACCACAGTTATTATTACAGTATGTCCTCAGAAACAAAGATCAAACTAAGATTAGCATGTTTTTATGGTATTAAGTCTACTTTTTAAAAGCGTGGTCACTTGGAGTAAATTTCATCTGTGCCTATATTTAAGTACTGAATGAAGCTCACTGAGACCTCTGCCTATTTGTGATCACAGAGTCGCTCACACACTGAGGATCCACATCAGCAGCAGCTCAAGCAAAGAGCCAAAGAGGTGTGTATGGGTTTCATTCTGGAGAAATCTGTGAGACTCCACACAGAATCTCATATGTCACGTCTATGTGCTGAATAACCAGGACAGGAGACTAAACCAGTCCAAAAGCTGTACAGAGATCTGTTTGTGGTTCATTCAGCAAAGGAAACACTGGACTGGTAACGGTACGTCATCACGTAAAAATCTAATGTATCTTTTCTTATGTGGCCTACCCGCATTGATGCTAATGAGGTGGACAAAATATTCTAAACATGTTTAATATAATACCGCAGCACAAACTACATCATCTAAAATGATCGTACAGTTGAATCAACCGCTGTTTAACAGTTTGCACAAAGTGTTTACACAAATGAAATATTCTGACCTTCACGAAAGAAGAATTCACTGTCAAAGTCAGAGATCGCACCAACAATACACTGAATAAAAAATCTTTATCATTATGCAGTGCATAACACAATTTAAGTGCCATCTTCAGTGCAGTACAGAAAAACACATAGTATAAAACATAAATAAAACATAGATAAAAGGGATAAAACAAGGAAAGGATTTTGGGGAAAAAAGCAGCACATCCATCCACATACAGTATATACAGAGCACAGTCCATTCATTATTTCATGTGGTCATTTAGCAGTTATGGCCTTAGCATGGAAGCAGTTTTTTCATCTGTTTGTGTGGGTTTTCATTGTTCTGTATCACCTGCCTATGGGTGACTGTTCAAATAGGATGTAGCCGGGGTGGGATGTGGGTTCCGGCCTCTTTTGAGGCAGCGGGAGCTGAGAGCTCTTCCAGGGAGGGGAGGAGGCAGCCGATGATTTTGTGGGCAGTGTTGATGACCCTCTGGAGCGCTTTTCTTTCTGCAGCTGTACAGCTGGCAAACCGTACACAGATGCAGTATGTTAGGAAGCTCTCTGTGGAACATCGGTAGAAGGACACAAGCAGCTTCTGGGAGAGATGGATTTTCCTGAGGATCCTCAGGAAATAGAGTCTCTGCTGTGCCTTCTTTACCAGCTCTCTGGTGTTAGCACTCCAGCTGAAGTCCCCCCTGTATGTGCAATAAAACCGAAAGCATTAACTCATGCGCACACAGCTCTTGTTAACCACTACGTTACAAGACACAGAATCAGAACTATGATTAAGTATTGAGATGGGAGCAAACACTCGAGTAATACCTGCAGGAAAAATCTTTTACAGAGAATTAAAATGATGTTCAACAAAGAGAAACGCAAAGAATACGATCACATAATTCATCTTATTCTAGCTTTGGAAAAACTAGAAATAATTTCCTCCCCTTTAAAGTCTGGCTAAAGATGTCACCCTTGGTGTTTAGCTCGGGTTATTTCATGTTTTACCTGAACCAGTCTCACAGAGTGAACTGGTTAGCCACAGACTAACACAGCCAACCCCCCTTTTTTTTTTTTTTAAGTTCAGCTTGCAAGTGTGAACTGCCAGGAAATGCTGTTTGGGAACCCGTTAAATCCCCGTTATTTTTCATGCTAATTGTTCATTTAGTAATGCAATAGTGTGTGTAATGTGTTTGTGCTGGCAGGGCAGGGAGAAGTGTGAGGGAGATGAAAGGCATCGGTAGCAGTGCGGCTATTTAAGGAGGCGGTAACACCACGCAGGGCTTGTTTTCCTTCTCAGGCTGCTGTGTAGCTTCAAGTCATCCCAGAGCTCCCAGAGATTTCTCCACAACAAAAAAAATCTGTTCATTTACATGCCCTGCCCACACACTCACACACACACACACCCATGACACTTTGCCAAGTCTGTACCTACATGCACACACACACTCTCAAAGCCTGAGTAGGTGCGGTGCTAATTGGAAGTGATTTTAATTGGTGTTTATTTCTCTGGTTGGAAGCCAGCAGCTCAGAGACAGACGAACTTTATTTGTTTGTTGGTAAACTGTTGGTTTGTGATTCAGTTAGGGGTTAGGGTTTCATATAGTAATGTATATAGCGTCACTATAACATAGTGTTGTACATACTATACTGTAAGGGGTCTTTCACTTTAAAACAATGACAAAAGACAGTTTGGTGATGTTGTGAAGTAGCGTTGTTTTCTTAATCTGACATGACTCAGACAGAAATCACATTCACAGACGAGGGACTGAATTCAAGTTTTGACCTTCTTCCTCACACTCCGGCCTATTCTGTATTTAACTGGAAGTTCTAGCAACTAGAGTCAAGTAGAAATATATTGTCAACTTAAAAAAAGTATTTCTCTGGGTTAGGGTTAGGGGACATTTGGGACAATGTACATACACAACACACACACACACACACAAACTTGAGTACTTCCGCTTCCCAACTAATCTGAAAACCTGGATTATTGGCAGACCTAAGATGGGCAGAATGACGCCTGGGTGCTCAAATAAGCCATCTGTAAGTGCACGTACCTGTCAGTCAAAGCAGTCATGTTGTTATTTATGAGTAACTTTAAGCCTCAATATAATTTGAATGGGTGAATTTAAAAAAAAAATTCACCCTCAGTACAGTTGTCATGAACGGGGAAATTAGCTATAGAGACAAAAACAGTTTTTGTACCAGGCTGTAAACATGTTTATTTCTGCTGTGAAGTTTCTATTTTATTACAGGCGCTTATACACGTTGAAATGTTCTGTAGCCGGCCCCAAGCAGCTGCTTGAGGTATTGCAGTTAATGGCACCTCATTTCTCAGTCACACAGGTTGCCACTTGGTTTAATCATGAAGTATAATATAACTAAGGATTCACTGAGTTCCACTCAGCTACACGTGGGAGTTCTCAATCAAGTTTTTGAGTTTTCCTGGACATTTCTTCACTGGACATCAGAGATCATGTTAATATCAACAGGAAATGTAAAATCTAAAAATATGTGGATCATGCATGAGTGTACAGATTTGACTGACTTATGACTCTGAGAAGAAATAGCTTAGCGATTTCACAGCTGATGCTTCCCAGTTCAAATCATTAAAGGAATAGCTTGCATTGGAAATATGCCTGTTAGCTGTCTGGATTGGTTAGTTAGCCGTACAGTAAATATGAATACTGCCGCCAGCAATCAAAGTGTATTTTTGGCTCTGAGCATCAAGCAACCAGCGGAGACTCTAGGAAGTCACTTGTCCAGCCAAGAAATAGTCTTCTATCACCCCCTGTGAAAGAGCGAATAGTTTTGGACAGCTGTTTCCTCTTCAGTCTTTGCACATCGCCACGTTTCCAACATTCTCTCTGCCTCTCTTCTTCTTCTTTGCAGTTACAGCAAATAGAACAAGCTCAGCTGCAGCAAAGAGAGGCCAACCTCACTGCTCTGGCTGCCATCGGGCCTCGCAAGAAGAGACCCATGGAACAGACCGAAAGCCAGGTAAGGTCTGTGTGCTGTCTCCTTTCTGCGCTGAAAACTGGATCATAGTTGACGGAGAACTATATAAGCCAATCGATCTGAAAATGCATCAGAGATACTTCAAATAAAAGAGAGCAGCATGTTTCACGTTCCAGCTCCAGCTGCCCCTCCACAGCCAACGCAGACATCTTAGCACAGCTAGCGCGCGTGTGTGAGAGTGTTAGTTTAGCTCATCGAGTCTTTAATTCTGTGTGTGTTTAAGCTGTGGCCCTGCAGGCTGTAGGTTTAACGATGAGGACACTCTGTTAACTGCGCACACTTCCCACTGCCTTTGAACTCCATTACCCAGCGGATCCGGCTGCTTGCCTCCTCTCTCTCTCTGTCTCTCTTTCCTCTCACAGCCACAGGGCTTCCTTTACCTCTTCACATGCTTTTCCACAGCTGGCACAGTGTGCACATATGACAGGATGGCAACTGTGTTTGGAGGGCAAGCTCTTTGTACAGTATGACTCTTCATGTCTTACTGCACATGCTCAGACAGAACTGCGGGACCACTAACATCTAGACATGAGCTTTAAAGTGACATAAGTATAATACATTTAGTTTTTCAAATGGCTTTTACACACATTTAGACTGTGTCCTCTGCATGTGTATTATGCTCAGTTGTCATGGAGATTACAGAAGTTCAGAACTTCAGTCACAGGCGTACAGGTGGCTAGAAAATAACTCCTCCTTGATGACCTTTGACCTTGTCACAGTGGATGCTGGGAGTGGATTGGTTCTGAGGTACGGTCGATTAGTAATAGCTGCCAAGTCCTTTCCTAACCACTTTTCCTTCACCTCAATAGAAAACTTCACGAGGTCAAGGAAAGATGTGAAGGAGAATTCATAAGGACTTAGGAGAAGACAACCACGGTGTTCAGAGAATCCGACTGCACTTGCACTAGATTATTATGTAATATTATTATTATGTGGCGCAAATGTGAGATGTGAAGTGATCTGTGGTAAAACTACAAAGTTCAGATGGACTACAAAATGCACATCTTACATCCTTCACCCTGTGTGCTGCAGAAAACAAACGCTGACAACCCGGTCAACCTGCAAAATACGACTTCATTATCAACGTCAGAATTTAAATGATAAATGAAGTGTTTGTTACGCTGGTATGGTCGCTCACCCTCCTGTCCACTCATATATAAACATATTAGCAAGTTACGGCGAAGATATATATGTGTGTGTGTGTGTGTATATATATATATATATATATATATATATATATGTGATCATCAACAGTCACAGTTAGACAACATTTGTACTGTGTGTGTAAACACAGCTCCACAGTCAACAACAGAACACACTTCATGATCAAAGTTTATTATCACGTCAACACGTCTGTCCATATTCACACGTTCTCTCTGCTGCAGTTTATTGTTTTTGTCTGGTTGTGAATGACCTAAAATCAATTTTTTGTCACTGCCGTAAGGAATTGTGGGACGGCATTACCTTCTTATCTTTTATAAAGGACGGTCTGGTGTATCCTATGCTAAAGGAGATAATAAAAGAAGCATTGAAGCTCCTTACCTTAACAGTTAGAGAATTCAAACAGCTACGTCAATACTTCCGTCATTTTACTCTGTTAGGAACCTTCCTAAGCCAATGACTATTTGAGCGCACCCCTAGCGTTCACAGAATGATGTTTAGATTTGATGCATGCCCCTGGTCCCTGTTGAGGGTCAGTTCATCTGTTCTTGTTTTTAGAGGAGTTGAGATTTTTATCATCACCTCTTTGTACACACTGCTGCCCCCTGTTGACCTGCTTCACCTCCCTCTCTCTCCATCCTTCTCCTCGTGGTACCCCATGATGCTGATCTGGTGTGTTGTAAGAGTTTAGACTCCGTAACAAGAAAGCAAAGTCCACGCTGAGTATAAAAAATACAGTTCCCAAGGCCTTTATACTCAAAATGTCTGATAAGATGATTACATTAAACTTAGTTGTCATTGCATGGAATACAGCTACTAACTTTGGTTTATTAAAGTAATAGTTTGATTTGAATTGTGTCATACACTCCGCATAAGAGCAGCAAGTTCCTGTCACGAGTTTCACTCAGCTGCTGTGTTTTGTGATGATGACCAGCACACTGGACGTTACTGCTCGAGTCTGAAAAGAAATGATACAGAACATTTGTTTTGTGTGTGTGTGTGTGTGTGTGTGTGTGTGTGTGTGTGTGTCAGATGACTCTGCTGCCCAGACAGAGCGTTCACAGAGTGACTCGGGTCATGCTAAGGGATCTGCTGATGTGTATGGAGCAGGAGCACTTCCTCCGCCACTCTCTGACTCTCTACAAAGCCATGCTGTGACCGCCTGACTTCTCCGACTGTTGACGACTGAATCAGAAGAATAATAATAGTTTCTGTGATGAGATCACAAGTTTTGGGATCTGTTTGGTTTTTTTTGCACTTTCTCTTAATTTATTTTTTAATTATATCAGATATCTTTATTTATTTATAGGCTTTATTTAGTTTGTTGTTTGGAGGATGGTGCTGGATCAGTGACTGGTCTCTAAAAGCACTCCTAATTTTGGTTTTGATTGTTTCTAAAGAAAAGAAGAGAGTGTTGGATTGAGTGTTGTTCAGTTGTCAGTTGGATGTTGAGTTTGTTTGGCCATTAAAAAAAACCTGTCACATTCTGACGTTGACTCTGTCTCTGTTTTCTGTTTTAGCCATGAGAGTAGCATGGCTGTGAGGAGAGTGATGTCGCTCTGTCACGTCAATACTTCGCTCTGTGCTCCAATCACAGCTGAGCAAGCCTCTGTCAAAATTTCCTGTACTCAATTACACGTGCTAACTCATCTCTGTTGAAATACAACCACATTTTCAAGACCTTAGATTTTATTAATAATGTTATATGTTGTTAGTTAAATCCTCGCAGAAAGTTTCATATTTAACGTACAGATGTTAGATTGATACCATCTAGACTGCATGAGGGAGCACTGCAGCTGTCTCGGCAAAGTAAAACTCATGAGACATCGCTGCGTTCAGCCTTTTGAAAATCCTTATTCATGAGTTTATTCATCGTGAGATGATCTTACTATAATTATGCAAAACAAAGAAAACGTGATGTACAAATAAACGCTGCTGGCTCTGCTTTCTGTTCCATGCTTCTCTACGAGCTAACCCCCAACGTATCATATAAAATATATGTAAAAAAGAATACGATTTGCACAGATCTTCTCCCTCTGTTTCCCCAAAACAGAATGAAGACTGCATTGTGCATCTATAACAAAGATATTACATGCCATAAATCTAATTTAGCCTAATATGTTTTTGTTTTTTTCAGGGAACTGCCCTTGTGCTGTAATTTTACACTTCACTGAATGCAAAGTAAGATTTGCTCCAGGTGAAAGTAACTGATGGTCTCTGCAGATATTCCAAAACAATCAAACAGTACATGCAGATAAGGCTCATGCCTCATAATTTATACAGCACAACTGATACACAGTTGCATTGAACATGTACAGAACCCATACAATATATAAAGTACATTACAGCCTCGGCTGGGAAAAAGATTGTTTTCAATGCGATCCTCGTAGACCTCTGATTCGATCTGAAAGGCAAAGTTGTGCTCTTGATGTGCTGCCTGCATGTTAAAGAAGACGCAGAGCAGTCTGTGCAAAGTCATTCTCTCTGTAAAACGACAGTAGAACCGATGTATATTGCTGTTCAACATGTCATCCGTCACTGTCTGCAGTCTTTGTTTAGATGCCAGAAAAACACCCACGTCTACATTTATGCGACAGTTACTGATGTGAGAAATCCAATATCGGTATCAATCTGTCAGGACTTTTTTAATTCGCACAAGAACAAAATGGTATCTTGAGAGGAAATTCTTATGCATACATAACAAAATGCAGCATCCAGTGTTCATTTTAAAATACGGCGTCATTAAAATGTTTAAACTGCGTTAAAAAAAACCTTGTGTAAACCATGCAGTCACATTATCCACCAGTCACTTCCAAGAATGTCAGCATGAGGAGAAAGTTCATGTATACGTGGGCATGGCAAAGTCTCCAGCCTCAGCATGTGGACCTTGTGACACCACAGCGGAAATGACTCGCAGAATTATTGAGTCTCTAAATGATGGAAATTATGTCATGTCATGAGATGACATTTGGCACTATATGAGTTGAATTTGTAGAGTTAACTCTCGACTTATCATGGTAGGTTTGTACAATATGACTATTAATAGCAATAATAAATGTTATTTTGCCACAGTTTTCATGCTGTAGTTTCTCTCCCTTTAACGTCTCTGGAGGTTTTTAGGCCAATGTGGGCAATCGATTTCCAGAATTTCTGCATCAATGTGATGCACTTTGATTTGTTAGGTATTCAATTCAATGGATTAGTCAAAAAGCATCAGACATTAGCATCGGGTTATGATATTTGTCAATCGTTTCTCAATTGAATTTCTATGAAATATACTATATCACACTATAAAATGATGTAAATGTACTATGGTAAAAGATCCACACTGCACACCCCCTGAGTACTAGCCTCCATTTCTTATCAACAGAAATGCTGACGCCAGTGAACTTCAAAATTAGGATCACATGCTAATCCCTGTACTGATGGATCTTTTTTTTTTTTTTTTACTGTAGTGGTACCACTGTCTGATATGAATGTGGCAACTGTAAGTAAAGTATCAAAAACTGATACACACTAACTCACTAATCCCAGTCTGTGTGTTTGTGTCGTGCAAAAATGGAAATGTCAGCGAGCTCAGTCCATGACTTCCTGTTTGATCCGGATGAGGTTGGGTGGGTGCCGGCCGGCCCGGCCCTCCCTCCGTAGAATGTATTCACTAAACTGGGAAGAGTCCACTCCACCGCCGCACGAGCATGTGATCCAGAACCCTCTCTGCTGTAACCGCTCCAACACCTGCAGACACGGACAGAACCAAACGACAGCAGCACAATAATGAGGTTCTGACAAGGAGCCTCTGAAGTCAAGAGTACTGTAACCCATGGGTCAATTTGAAGACAACATATGTAGATTTTGTTCCCACTTTGGCGCCCTCCAAGGCGGACACTGAGGCACAGAGCGTTCCATTAGTCAACACGTGCACACAGATAATCTAAATAAACTGGTGTTGTTGCACAGTTTCAAGGTGTCTGTACAGGCCGCCCTTTCAGGCAGGCCTGCTCAGAGGTGTGTTATTGTTTGGTTGTTTTCTCATATTGTAACATTCGGCATTTAAAATGCTATACATGTCAAATCTGTTCGTACGGAAGCCCTAAGTGGTCATGCATTCCTGCGTTTTATTTCCTCTGTTTTCTCATGATAACGAGTTCATTTCATTTGTTTTCTCGAGTTCTCAAGTTATTATATGTTGCTTTGTGCGAGATAACGGGATCATTTTCTTGAGATTGTGAGATAACAAGACTTTGTTTTTTTCCCGGTGCTAACCTTTCCTGCTCGGTTGCCAGGCCGTGGCCAGGCAACACAGGAGGAGATGCCGTCCTGCTGGGCTAAGATTTATTATTGATTTTTTAAGACCCAGAGTTTCGGAGTTGACATTGAGACACTTCAGCCATTTATGTAATCGTGTACTGTAACCTACACTGTATGTCTTACCTGCTTTCTTGCTCCACCTACATACACAGTCACTCTGCCCGTCCCTGCCACTCTTACTCTCACTTACACACTGCTCTATTTCAAAGGGAACTACACTACTCTTAATACAAATAGAATTAACTTGTTTTCATGAGAAAATCGAGGTAATAAAATGTACGAATGACAGTTTTGGGCTTCCGTACGTTTACTTGTGTCGTTTGTCTATTTATGTTTTCTTCAGTTGCAGCACATTGACCTTTTAGGGCAACTTTACCTGCGCTAGATAGATCATTAGATTTTCTCCAAAAGGAAGGGTGGGATAGTACGTGACAGTTTGATGTGATCTCTGATTTAGTTCTTTTGTGTGTGTGTGCTTAAATGCGTTGCTAACAATAGCTGAGATAACAATAGCTGGCTCCTGGGGGACCAGGGTCACTCTTCATTTTCTCGAGGTAAAATCCATCCCACACTCAGCCTCTCTGGGCTGAAACATCAACTACTTCCGAAGTAGTCCATTAGCTCCTCTCTCCCTCCCCCTCCCACCAAAGTGAACGTGGTGACATTATCTGTGTTTTGCCCTCAGGAGGTCTCTGCTCCTCTGTACTGCATCCGTCTGACTGACTGAGATTTCCCCTGAGACAGAGACAGACAGACACACAGTGATGAAATGTGTCAGCCGTCAATTTATCTCCACACGAGAAAGTTATTGGCTGTTTGTTTCAGTCTATTTACTTTATCAGCGAGGAAGATATTAGACTGTGACATCTGTAGAGAGACAGGGAAGGGGTGGAGAGCGGGTGGGGATGGGGGTTGACATGCACCAAAGGACTACAGGCTGGAACTGAACCCGGGCTGCTGCTGTAAGGACTCGGCCTTGGTACTCTTGACGGAATACTGTACTAAGTCTTACTGATAGTTCAAGGAAAAGACAGGGCTTATCCGAGATTCAATGAATATCATATAAAAACTTGATATTAAAGTAGGTTTTTAAGAAAACATATATGTTTGCAAATAAAACTAAGAAGAATGTGGTGACACCTGACAAAGTAGGATTAAAGCCACATTGTGTAACTTTTCCCATAACCATAAACAGATTTAAATCATTTTCATGCCACACTGACTTGTAATCTGGTAATCAGGTCTGTTTCTGAACTATGTAATTCATATAACTCATATTTTATGAAGCGATGGTTTCTGGTTTCCCCTGTGATGTCCTCTGGCTGCTGCACATCAACTCTCTGTGATATACAGATACAGTAAAGTAGCTGCTATTAGCTCAATTTGTTAGCTGGCCTGTCTGGACTGTGAGCTCAAAGTACTGAGGGAATATTAGTGTTTGTACCACAAGTGTTTTGGACCAACAAGAAGAAGAGGTTTTCAGGCCTGGGGTGCGAAGGAATGGTGAAGGGGAGCGGAGCCGGTGTCATGCCAGAACCTGAGCTGTGTTAGCTCTTAGTCGTTGGCAAGAGCTTCATGAAATAAAAGTCTGAAATACAGACACCGAGCTGGGTTTCTTGCTGTTGAACTAGTAAGTATTGTTAGCTGGCTGCTATGTCTTGTGTTGGTGCACTTGCTTGATGTTTAGCTGTTCGCAAAGTAGTTGGCTGGTGAGCGCTAAATTGCAAAGATATTGATTTATATGTAATGGTGCAACCCAATAACTGAATAAAATCTATGAATCAGCTTTATTTCAGTTACATTTAGAGAAATAAAACACATTCTATCCAAAAAAAGCAAACATGGTCAAAGAGTTTAAGGATGGTGGACGAATCTGAGAGTAAGTTTGATGCTGCTGCCTCGCCAACAATATACTGTACACTTCAGCTTAAGGCTAGACTAATGAACTCAGGCCGCACCTTAAGTGTTGAAGGGTGTTAAACCTACACCCAGAGTGTGTTTTGTACCTGCACAGAGTTGAGGTGGCAGTAGCCGTTGAGCGGGAAACGAATGATGTGTGTGGAGTCCTGGTTCCAGCTGGTGTTCAGGGAATTGGACGTGACGTCTCTCACCTCGGGGAAAACCTCCTCGATCACGGCCCGCTGGGCGCTCACGCTGATCCTCTCACCAAGTTCCGGAGCCACATGAATCACAACACACTCACACTCCAGACACACACCCCCGCACTCCCGCTCAGTCCTCCAGCGCTCCAGCTCAGCCTGCAGTGGAGCCAACTGGAAGAAAGTGGCCTCTTCATACAGCAGAGAGTAGTCCTGCAAACACACACCGTATACATGAAGACAAGGCCAGAGACGTGCACACGTGGACAGAAGAAACAAAGACAGAAAAGAAAGGCTTATGAGAATACACACATTTGTAAGCACAAACACAAACAGAACATTTGGACAACTTGTCACGCAGAGATTTGCCACTTTTAGAACAGACTTCATGAAATTATTATGTCAATATATTGACCAATCGAGAGGACAGATGACTAAACCAGCTTAATGCAGACTACAGGATTTGTCAGCCTGGGTCTTGAAAGTCTTGGGTCTTGAATTTGTCATGAGCTGTCTGAGACGTTACGTCAGGTATCAAACATTTTTCATCCAAAAACAGTATGTCTGGAGATGGTGCACCTTGGAGAAGAGTTTGAGACATGGTGTGAGCAGTATCCAATGAGACTGCAAGATGAAACCGGGGGAACGGAGGCAGCAACACACACTCAGTGACTTCTTACATGTTTTTATTAAATATCGGGATCATTTTCTTGAGTTGATGATCCCTCCGGCATCATCATTATCTTTTTCTGAGAGTCAAAACAGATCAATACAGATATTCAGAGATTTTGAAAGTCTTGTAGTCTGCACTAACCTTTTAAGGGAATTACATAAGGTTATACTGAACACACAAATGATTGTGCATCATGGTTGTTGGAATGTGCTAACTGAGTTTGTTGATCAAAATAAATCTGTTCCAGGAGGTCGAACATTCTAACATGGTGGCATAAATATTTCTGAACATGAGTGAATGGAAACATTATGGTCACCACTTTGAGACACAGAGGCAAAGAATGGTTAGACCAAAACAAATATATTGATACTTATATCAGTCAACAGTTGAGATACTAAACCACTAACTTATTGAGTACACAGTTAAAGACAATAAGTGTAGTTTGAAAATGATCATCTAAGTTGAAGCGAAGCGAATGAATAGACTGCACCAATATTCATTTTTCTACAAAACAAAAGCAGAGGTCATCAGATTCATTTGCAAGATAATACAATCACAAATGTACATATATATGAAGTTTTTCAGGTGGATTCTACATGGAGCACCACATCATTTTCTTTGTCTTTGACTTTGGGGAATTCAGCGCGGTATCCTGCCAGCACCGAAGTCAATAAAACAATACATATGTAGGTAACGCGTTCTCATAGTGCACATATTCAGCCACAGTTACTGTAAATAGTGTTAAAAATAGTTCCAGTAACAACATATGACTGATTACAGTCACGTGTGCAGTATAGTGCACAGAAACTTTTTACAAAAAATATGAAATAAATATTTTATGTAAGAATAATTACTTTGGTCAATCTGTTATTTTAAATTTCAAAATCCAAAATAGAGTTTAACAAAAAAAAGTTCATTGACAGTTCATTTGTTTATTGGTTTCCCTGCAGTGATGAACTGTGTTAGTACCTGATCAAAGCTCTAGACAGACACTCACTTTGAAGTCATCAGGGATGAGGAGCTTGGAGGTCCGGAGGAAGTTGAGTATGTAGCGGAACATGGGTCCGTCACGATCGATGAAGTAGTGCTGCTTCAGGCTGTCCAACACGATGGGCTCGGTTCCATCAAATAGACGACCGATCCTGGCAGAGACGGTAAAGACAAAGACAGAGAGGACTCTTCATCAAATACCAACCAAATGTTGGAAGGGCTGTCATGTCGGCTGCTCACAGATGTCCTTGTTGACAGACAAAGGAAAGTACACTCAATCCTATTCTAACATATTCAGTATAATTAGATGCTGCAGCAGCCTTTAATTCCCATCATCCACTGTTTTCTGTGTTCTAACGTCAGTGGATGGTGAAAGTTTCCTCTCTCTGTCTGGGTTTGTCACTCTGACCATGTCCATGATCAGAAGTGAAAACTGCTTAACAGCTTCCTGGATTACTGTAGAGTGTAGAGTAAGCTAACAGTATTTTTAGACCAGTACAGTATTTTTTTTTTTCTTTTTTTGACTGACTGCTGAAGCCTTACATTGGCGTCATGTGAATTTTACAGTGCATTGTCACATGGAATTGTGGATTTTATCCCCTGTCTGTAACACACAGTGGTTCTTCAAGGCCGATATGAAATGGTTTTTCCTTAAATGCACATGTGGAACAGACAGATTTGAAACTTTTAAAGAGTCCACACTGATTCTTGAAGCATAAAATAAAATGGCTGCACTGATTTTCAGTTGTTGTGGTGGTCAGGTATGATCTCACCTGGCTGTGATGTACCATTTACAACATGCTGAAGCATGTTGCACCCCCAGATAGCTTTTAAAAGCAGGACTGGTAAAGCTCCAGTGTGTCAGAGGCTAAGGGGGTTGCAACCAGCAACTACGCTGCTAGATTCATCGAGTGAGCTGACTGAGAGAGACTGGAATGAGACCAAAAACAACAAAGATGTCTCCTGGTGAGGTACACGAGTTCACTTGTTGTTTTATTTTGGAGATAAAACCGTGAAAATGTTGATCTGTGACATGCTGAAAGTAAAGCAGAGTCGGCAAACTGAGTCAGTAAAGTTACACAACAATGTCTAGTTAAGGGTTGCTAACATTAGGAAGCATTAGTCACCATTTTTAATTTGTCTTTTTTCATATTCCTCCAATATGCTTTATAACAGGATCCTTAAAAAAAGGGAAGTGTGGGTTAAATTAATGGACCACCTACAAGACTAAATAAAAATAACTGCACAATCAGTCAAATGGGGCAGACATGCTGAATGCTACTTGAGTTTTTTAAAGCAGCACAAGGGCACTAACAGTGTTGTGCAAAGGCCACATAATCAGTTATTGTAGAGACACTGGGGGCCAAAGGAAAAAATAGCTTATGGGGTCGAGATGAACAGTGAGTCATGGAAACATGGAGCAAACAGGCTAATTGTACCAGTGGTGGCTAGGGGAAGCTCGCTGACGAGGACTGACGGATGACTCACAGCAGGGCAGAACATATGATCAGATCATTCTGCCTTTTGTCCGCCTCTTGTACCCTTTATTAGTAATGTCATAAGGGTGTTTTAATGAGATCTAAATGGGGGTAATTGATCGATAAATTAATGTATTGTTATATGTTCAAGAATAGAGAGGTATCTGCCGGCTTCACCAGTGACCAAACAACATAAACATGAAAATAATCACACGTACATTTGTACTTGAAGACATTTTGACACCTGCAATAATATTTCATACAATTTAAAGGTACAGTGTTTAAGATTTGGTGGTTTGGTTGCACTGAACTCTTGAACACAGTTATCCAGAACCAGCAAACGCTTCTTCTCCTTCCTCTCCACCTCATCCGTCTTCTTTTTCTACTACTTCTTTTTTCCTCCTATGTCAGCAACATTGTGGTGGAGCGTGCTCTGTAGAGCCCTTTGTCCGTTCTGGGCTTGTGTAAAAAAAAAACTTGCCGGCACTCACAAGATGTCAGGCTCCATGTAAGGAGAACGCTCCATATGTGATAATAATAAATAATAAAAAAGTTTATAGGATTACTAAAAAACAAAACAAAAAACCCACAATGACCCATGAATCCTTGTGCAATCATGTGAGTTAGCACTACAGGATGCACGTTACACACACGACTGCATATAATACATGTAGTGTACCGTCTCTGTATCAGTTACAGGGTCCTTATGCCTGACAGAGCCATGCCTTAAACCATGCAGACAGCTCATTAATGTATCCACATAAATATATCTGAATAATGGTGTATGACCTGTTCATCCTTGAATCTATCCCAAATCTGGGATAAAGCTGAATACTGGCAAAGACTCTCTTAAAATCTCATTAATCTGCACCTGAAGATATTTCAGACCCCCTAGCTGCAAAGCCAAATCCCATCCTTAATAACACTTTAATTTGATAATTAATGCATTTGTCAATTATTTAAAATGAATATGCAAATTAGGGCAAGGTGACTTACCTCTTAAAATCTATTTAATTTGTTAATTTAGGGCTTTTTGAAACTGAGTTGTTTAATTTTGAGGCTTAAGTTGGAACAGACAAATGAAAGGATGAAGACTGTGACTATAACAGCTTGATTTAAAATGAGGTGTCCAGTGTGTTTTCAGTAGATGAATTAGGAGATGATTAAGGGACAGTGTGTGTGTGTGTGTGTGTGTGTGTGTGTGTGTGTGTGTGCGCCTCACCGTGACTCAGGGTACTTGGTGAGGGTGCCCAGGCTGCTGGTGTACATGTGTCCTCCTACATCGATGTGGACAGGTGCATTGGTTTTGTTGAGCTTGGCCGGTGTGGGGATCCCAGCGGAGCCCAGAGGAGACACAGGAGACACAGAGACGACCTGCTGACTGGACATACTGCTGCTGCTGCTGCCACGACTGTCCTGAGACACAAAACACACACACGCACACACACACACACACAACAGTGGTGGTATCAAAATAAAAGTAATAGTAGCATTATTAGTAGTGTGGTTGTCAGATGTCAACAGAGGCCAGTCAGCCAGTCAGTACAATCCTGTACAAAATGTTCCACTTATTTTAGAGATCCTCGGTGCAGAGTGCAGAGTCACAACTGACGCAATCATCCCACATCATCAATTTAAATATAAACTGTATTATCATTACACCAGCATGCCGGTGGCACAAAGTTATTTGAAGGAAGCATCAGACACTCACACAGGAGAACAGGGTGGACGGTGAGTTAATAAAAAATCAGAGACCTCGTGTCGTCATGTTTCCTACTGACAGTCAACATTAATTCTGTGATAACCATCAATCCCGACCCTTAACCCAGTGTTTACTATTGTAACCATGACGACAAAGGTCCCATAACTAGAAAACTTACTAGTCATTAAACCAAAACCATAACCATCACCTTAACAAAATGCGGATTTTTCATTTGTAAGTTTTGAATGCACTTATCGTCCTGTTGATAGGAGGGTCAGATCAGACCCAACATTCAATTCAATTCATTTATATAACGCCAAATTATGACAGAAGTTACCACAGGACACTTAGAGCCAACACTCTGGAATGTTGGCAAAGAAAAACTTCCTTTAAAAGAATCTTCTTAGTCTTGTCTTATTTGCGTGATAGTCCTGCAAAGGAACTACATTTCCCATAATATTGTGGGAGTGTAAACCAAGGACAGTAAAAAAGAATGGACAGCGCATGCTGACTTCTGTAAAAATCTGCCATGTTGGTAGTCCTACTATTTCCGCCTCCCAGCTATTCTAAAAATTGGCAAAGATGTGGTGGAACTGAAGCAGACCGAATAACAACTGGGTGCTCAAACAAGTCATGTGGAATGGCACCTACCTGTCAATCAAAGTGGCCACACTGTTAATTCTGCATAACTTTAAACATCATTTAAACAGGTGATTTTTTTTAAAAATTCACCCTCAGTACAGTTGTCATGAACAGGGAAATTAGCTATAGAGACCAAAACAGTTTTTTGTACCAGGCTGTAAACATGTTTATTTCTGCTGTGAAATTGGACATTTGAACATGGGGACTTATGGAGACTGCCTTGTTGTGTAACCAGCTTCAAGTGGACGCTTGAACTACAGTTTTTGGCACTTCCTGTGTTGGCTTCATTTCACAGCCACAGAGGTTGCCACTTATCAACCGTTTGCTTGTTTTTTTCAAGAACAACTTTAAAAGGTGTTGATGAGTTTACACCTTGTTTTGCTCCCTCCAAGTGTCCAAAGCAATGATGAACATTACAGAGGTCTCAATATGCCCTTCTGATATCAAATTTTATTTTAGGTAATATATTTGTCAGGTCAGGACTACTGTTCATCAGTTTAGTCTGCCAGGTATCTCCAAGGCTACCTTTCCTCTACAATGAGCCAATCACACTATACCCTGTGACATCCTGCGAGCTGGCTGGCAGGCCTTCCCCACCAAGTAGAGTTATAGAGAGGTGCTGATGATTTCAAATCATAGCCTGGGGACAGGAGGATAATGCCAGAAACCTGACAGGAAGCGGAGAAATACAAGGACAGCCTGTCAGGCACATAGATATGACTTTGCTCTGTCGGAGCACCAGCTATTCCAAATTGCCTTGTAGGCTACTTTACAATGCCAGGTGCCTGGCATGAAGCAAAGCATTAAGCTCAAAAAGAAGCAATTGGCAGGTTGGTAAGAGGCCAGTACCTGACAGGAGGGGAACAAAAGTCTCCTGGGCTCTCACTTGCTTCGACACTGTTGTGCCGTCTTTAATTCTTCAGATTCTTTAAACAGCTCTCTTCAAACTGTCTTCTGTTCAGTTCTGAGCTTTGCAAGGTCACACCTCAAGTCTGTGACTTCATTTTTTTTTTTTTTTTACTTTGAGTAAATAAAGCCTCCGAATTAATTTTCCATAACTGCTTATCCTTATCAGGTTCACAGGGGGCTGGAGCCAATCCCAGCTGTCATCAGGGGAGAGGCGAGGTACACCAGTTCATCACAGGGCTGACACATGGGGACAAACAACCATTCACACTCACGTTCACACCTACGGGTAATTTCGAGTCACCAATTAACCTGCGTGACTTTTGACTGTGGGAAGAAGCCACGCTGACACAGGGACAACATGCAAACTCGAACTCAAACTCCCCAACATGCTGTACATACATATGTTAGTATTAACATAATGAAGTTGCCTATTTAGAAATGTAAGCATTCATTTGGAGTAACACAAACAAAACCTTTTGCTCTGTTTTCGTGCTCCGCCGCCTCCTGAGGGAAATCTCTGTCTCTTTAGCTGCTAAACGCTCCACTATGTTCACAAACTAACCTCTAACTGCATCTGTCGGCTGTTTGCTGCTGAGCAGGTGGTGTACGGTGGCTTTGGAAACAGCTGCTGCTGCAGGTTGGTGAGAGTGTGAAGTGAAACAGTGAAGTCTGAGGAGCACTGAACCAAAATCTGAAAGGCTCCATACAGGGTCATGCAATGTTTGGTGAAGTTTGCGTGTGTGTTTGTCACATTGTTAATATAGAAAATAGAAATCACAGAACATCACTGTCATACTTATGGACAGCACTAAACATGAGTAAAGTGACGCACATCCTGTTGATTAGTGACATCATCACTGTACTGTATTGCATCATTAGTACATGCACTTGATTGAACATCATGTCCTCCTTTAAACATAAACATCTTGTATGGATTATGAGCACGTGTGCTCCTCATGCAGGGCTCACACGCGGTGCGGACGCACGGACACGCCGGATGCCCGCAGGCGGATTTTACGCACGGGCCGTTCACACAGTGAAGCTGATATACGGCCTCGTGCACCGTGTTACCTGTGTGGCCACAACGACCGGGGACCGGACGGCGGGCTGTGTGTGAATATGGGACTCCTTGGCTCTCGTGGGCGCCGTCTCGCTCTCTTTCCGCTCAAGAGGCGACTCCGCGCGAGTCCCGGGGCGCACGCACAGCTTCTTGGCGAAAGGAGCCCCCGGGTCCGGGTCTTCCTCAGAGCTGGCTCTGCTCGCTGTTGTTGTTGTTGTCGCTGACGTGTTTATTGTCGTTGCTGCCATTGTCAGCTGCGGCTTCAGATCTGCGGAGTCGGTTACCCGGCGGAGGTACGGGATCACGAGCTGGAGGTGGGACTGCGTGTGACCGTTGACCGTTTCCGAGGCAACGTAAAGCGTCGTCGTCGTCGGCCTGGAGCCCGCGGCGCCCACGATGCTGTTGAGCGTTGCTATGGAGACGGCACCGATGCAGTGGTTGGTGTAGGTCTTGGAGAGCTTGGCAGCGCGCGACAACATCTGCATCCTCGTGCCCAACAGGTTCTTACCGATGGCTTTGTTCTCGTACCACGTCACGTCGCTCGCGCAGCAGTGGTCCCGGGGACGCTGGAAGAACGCCCTGCACAGGGGGTTCCGTTTCGACACGTACCGGACGAAACTGGCGTACGGGCACTGCTCCGTGCCAGTCTCGTACATCCGCGGCAAAGTGTCCTCGTCTGCGTCCGGACGCTTCTTGGTCCAGGCGGCGGAGCGGGACTTGTGGTACGGTCCGAGAGCTTTAAAATACACAAACTTTCTCCCGTCCTCATCCACTGCCAGGCCGAACGAGTCCTCCTCCAGTTCCCGCTGGTTCTCCCGGCCCCTGGTGCAGAAATACATACAGGTCTCGAACCAGACTTTGTTGAGCAGTCCGAACGGAGTGTCGGTGTTGAACACGGAGGACTCGTACAGTTTCCGCAGGTCCGAGCGCGTGATGGCTTGTTTCTGCACCACGGGACCGGCTCCCTGCTCCTCCAGCCTCCTTATGACCGCGGCCAGGGTCAGGTTAGCGCTGCGCAGCTCTGGGTCCTTGGTGAGGTCTAAGGTGCGGCAGTAGGGCGGCTCGTTCAGGTACCGGTTCAGTGAGCTCCGGATGCTGATGAGGGACGACTTGCTGTACAACTGTCCACTTTTGGAGCGCGCCTCCGCGTAAAAGGAGCGCAGCACAGCGCAGAGCGCCTCCTTGTCCAGAGTTTCAAAGTCTGGACTTTGGGCTTTCTCACTCAGGTACTCCCTGAAGATCCTCACTGCATACCGGGTGGCCAGGCGGGTGTTCTCGCTCAGCCTGTTCCGCTCTGACCGCTGGAGCTCTCCCTCCAGGTGAGACTCCAGCCCGGCGGGGATGCTGCCGCTGAAGGGGTCCGCCTCTCCCTCCTCCTCTCCTCGGTCCATACTCCGCATAACGACCGCTCGTGTCTCCGCGGTGGAGCCGCTGGAGTCCAGCACTGTACTCCCTGACTCCCACTCCAGCTCCATAGCATCTCTATCGGACTCCTCATCCTCCTCCTCCCCGGTGATCTGGACCTCCTGGATCTCATCTTCATCTTCCTCCTCATTCTCCTCATCCCTGCTCCTCTCGGGGCAGCTCATCTGCTCCCGCTCCGTGTCTCCGCTGGCAGGCATTCTCGCCATATTGCGGTCTGTGAAGCAGTCCTCCGGCAGCGCGCATGCGCTATATTGGACCGCAGCGCTGAAAGCCTTTTGTGTTTAAGTGACCTTCAGCCGTGCACGCGCTTTTTTTTAAGGTACCAGGGAGCGAGCGCAGCGGGAGGGTAAATTTGGAAGCGCGCTCTCCGTCAAAAGGCTGCAGTATTGGACTGCATATTGGACCGGCAGCATGAACACTGTGCTGTGGTGGATAACAGGACTGCAGGACGGTGACCTCCAGTCTCAGAACGAGCCAAACAAACAGCGTTATGACGACTTTTCAAACACTTTGACACAAGATGAGTGTCTGAATGCATAAAGACAAGAGACAAACCAGCTAAAGAGAGCTGATGTAGATTTGACTTTGAGTCCCTCAGCCTATTATTATGTGTTATTATCACTATATTATTATGAAAAAGAGATTTAAAGGTGAGGTACATGTAAATCAAAACACACACACACACACACACACACACACACACAGAGTTTATGTGTTTCATCTTGCTTTGCTCGTTTCAGTAGTTACATATGTGTCTGCTTCTGTTTGGTTATTTGTCTTTTAAATATGCACGACTCTATGTTTGTGTGAGTGTATCCACAGAGCTGTATGCATATTCTGCTCCACATAACCGCATAAATAGTAGAAGTTATGCTTCATGTGAAGCCGATTCAGGTGATTTCAATCATATCACATGATTTTCATCAGAGAGATCTGACTTTGCAAACTTTGTGTGATCCGATTGAAAGCTCAAGACAGAGTCAAGATGAAGGAGTCAGACTCTGGCAGCTTAATGTTAGTGTGATTCTAAATGGCAGGAGAAGCCCCAGATTGAACGACGACAGTCATGGCGCACATTAATGAGCGTTGTTCATGCAGTTCACTCAAGCACTGTTATTAGGAACATGAAAGACAGACCTCTCACAGTCTTAACACAGTCCACAATACACTGACACACATAAATGGGATGCATTTGGTCCCTGTTCTGAACTCTGCAAGAAAGTAACATCGATCCTTTGTGCCTGAGACACTCTTTTCTGATGTGCCGTTATATTAGCAGTTATTTTAGCAGCTTCTTAATATAGTATCCCATCATGCTCTATGCCTGCTCCCAGCTAAGAGCACTGGTTCCTCCCCTGGGCAAACATGACCTTGATATACAGTCTGCACCCCATGCACTGCTCTCATTGCTGTTTGGACTGTGTCAACTTATTATCTCATATTAAACTATTATGTCCGCTGCTACTGATTCACAGTGGTGGTCATCATCGTCTTTGTAACTTTTGTGTTACATAAGAAGGCAAAAAAAAAAGAAGAGACGAGCAAAGATTTTTGAAAGGCAGCAGGACTAAAACTCACTGAAAACAGTTTTTAAAATGATTTTACAGTGTCAATGATTCGGCCTCTGTGGGCAGTGGTCAGTATTTGAGGGCTTCTGGTGTAGCCAGCAGATATCTGGAAAACAGATATTTGAGCGAAGACTTCCTCTGCAGTCAGATTGGCAACTTGATACATGAGACAAGACAGACACATCTCTGCTAATCTCTATGGACAGATGTCTGCAAATGAATAAAAATAAATAAATATCGCCAAATGATTGCTGATGGATTCCCCTACACCTCTTTCGCGCCCCACACAGAATGTTTACCTGTGTGCAACCAAAGCTCACTCGAACGTGATTGGTCAATACTCCTCGCACAACAAACTGCCAAAATCTCTGGTCCCTTGCCTTCAGATGCTGCATTCATATGCAGATATCAGTTTATAGAGATTACTTCCTTTACACAATCCACAAATGACCGTGTAGACCTTCACCCATCAGCTCAGGCTTCACATACACTGCCATAAATAATAGTTACAACCTCCCAACACTCCGTTCCTCGCCTCACACAGCACCGCACTGATAAGTACATGCAAAACTAAAGAAAACTGGTCATTAGCACATCAAACACACCCAACACTGGTCAACAGCTTCAGATGTCTTGGATGACTCATGGACTGTAAAGTAAAAAGTTTTGATCAACTCATCACTTCTGTCCACCAGCAAAGACCCAAGTGTAAGCAAGCATGAGCCAGAGCCATCACACACTTCTCATACATTCATAGTTCAAGACACCCCACTTAACATTATTGCTGTCCGGTTATAGATACACATGGAGATCTGTGTGTGTGAGTGCATGTATGTGTATATGTACAGGTAGGGGTACTGTATGTGCAAACTGTGCCATCAAGTGCTTATTATGCATATATGATTAAGGACCTTCAACATTATGGTTAGAATCATAGCAACTTCATTATGATGAGGTGGCCTTCATTAACCCAACCGTCACTGTTGGTAGAAACAGGAAGTAGACAGGGGAACTCCAGCAAACAACAACAACAACAACAACACAGGGTTGTCCTGCAGCCACTTTATGAATCCTGTGGTGAAGGCATGAGCTGTCGGACTCTGCTTCTGATTGGCCAGTACTTCTTCCCTTGTCGATTGGGTTGGGTAGGTTTAGGCATGAGGAGTGAGATTGGTCAGGCTCTGGGAAAGAATATTAGGTTAAGTTAATCAGAGGCAGGGCAGTGAAAGATAAAATCTTTGCCCAGGAGTTGTAAAATCTTTTCTGTGAGCGCTATGAACTAGAATATTCTTTTGAATAGGAGCATTATGAAATGTCTATTATAAAAATCATATAAAACCCCCACAAATGATTTTTCATGTATACAATTTCCATTCAATTTATTCATGTCATTATTTCATTTTAATGTATTTGTTTGATGCTACATATTTTTAGCGATGGGTCCTGTTGCGGTAAAGTCAAATGACCAAACTAAACACACAGAATATGGTGGTCCTATAACCTCAGAACTTATGTTGAATCAATAAATTCATTATTGAATCAATAAATTATGGAGCAATGTAAGGGAGAGCTGAAATAAAGGTCGTCAGCTGCTGACAAAGTTTGCCTCCAGCTAGTTAAAGGGCTCTGTGTAATGTATAATCACCTGAAAATAAGAATTATTGTGTTTTTGTTACCTTACAATGAGCGTTTAATATCTGCAGACGCTGTGGACCCACTTCTACAGACTCTACTATGTTGTGCCGTGTTTCTACAGTAGGCCAGAAAGGACAAATCAAACACTAGTTTCTTCTACACACTTGGTAGCAGAGGCTGAGGTGAGGGGTATTCAGTTAATTGCGATCTGCAACTTCACCACTAGATATAAGATGTAATATTATAATGTATTTTTAGAGCTCACCCACATACATATAGCACCAATAAAACAGTACAGACATTGTCAGTTGGTACCAAACGTTTCACCCCCCCAAGGAGAACACTTACTCTATGTAGGGGGCACTATAGTGCAATAAAAATACATAAAACATGTATTTCTTTGTTGTGTTTGTAATGACTATTTTGACCAATGAAGCAGGCTACACAAATGAAAACACACAGCAGGAAATATACACTCATATATTTCATTTTAATGTAAAGTTCCAAAAATGCCCATTTTCTCATAATCATTCCATGTATTAGAACAATTAGACCAATAAAATGGTGTTTGAACTCATTGATGTCAATGGGGAGACACCATGTATGAATAGATTCCTGTCTGCTGTGAATATCATACAATGAAAATGTGTTTTTCATCAATGTACAGCTAATGATGAAAGCCTCATGTGGTATATATATATATCCATGCACAGTAAACTCATCTCATTTCAGTGTAATGACTTTATGTCAGTGCCACCGAAAAGCAAAAAATCGTTTGCTGTGTCTTAGCCGTCATGTGATGTTATGAAGCAGCTGTGTAGACAGAGCCTCACAGCGGCCTGCTGTGGCTGTGGTGTTTGTCAGTGTGTTTCTGCTCTGGGGCATGTCACCAGGAAGCCGGAGACACTTCACAGGCATGAGGCGCCCCCGCATTTTAATTCTTGTTAGCCGCGCCTGCTTCAGACCTTGCGACCCAATTAGCAATTAGCCAGCCTTTTACGTGGAGACCTTTGCCGTGGTGTATGATCCAGGCCTGATTTGTATGCGGTTTGTGCAGACGCTGATAAGAGCACCCGGAGTACATGTGCAGTTTTTTAAATTTAATTTTATGATGATTTGCATGCCAGGACCGCTGCAGGGCTAGGGGAAATAACATAGCCTGTCTTCAAAAGGAGATCTGTACACCAAGCACAGCAAAATGTGTAGGACTGCGCTTTTTTTTTGTGCAGGCAGGTAATTTGCTCCCTGACTAATCTGCAGAGATAGGGAGAAGTTCAGAAAAAGCACTTACACAAAGAACAAGCTTTAGCTCGGAGGCTTGTCAAAAAACCTGAAGAAATTAACACCAAGGTGTAATAGCTGGAACAGACGAGGATCTGCACCAACCTCGGAGGCGACGGGAGCATGTGTACGCACACGTTTTTTCAGCAAGTTCACCCAGAGCTTGCATTTTCACCAGTATTTATGTGTATGTGTGTGTGTACATTTAAGTACATGCATATCTGAGGATAATTCATTTATGAGACATACAGGAGTGTTGGTGTTTGTGTGCATCTGATGAGGAGTGTAGGGTGGAGGTTAGATCAGGTTAAAACTAGAGTTTAAACAGCTTTGGCAGTTAGCAGCCAAACTCTAAGATGCTTTACACACCGACAATTATCAGGCAACACAAACCAGTCATTCCCTGCAAAATAAGTTTGAATTCTACAAACAGACTCTCAGAGCTTTTTCAGACAGTTTTCCCTCCACCGGTCAGAGTTCTAGCAAGTGACTGCCAAGATTTTGGCCAAGACTCCAATCTGTCATAAACCTTGAGGCAACACTGTGTGATCTTTAATTTTGATGCTACACTGACTTGGAATCAGGAGAAATGATGCTCCTGTTATTCCCACACCATACCCCTGTTCACACATCACAAACCAGAAAATATTTCCTGGTTTTCCGTCTGATGTCCTACGACTGCTCTGCTTCAACTCTCTGTGACTTACAGATTTTTCCTGATGGACAGTAAAGTAAACTGCCATCAACTGTAGCTGCTGTCAGCTGCTGTTAGCTCAGTTTGTTAGCCAGGCTGCCCAGACTGTGAGCTCAGAGCACCAGGGGAGTGTTGGTGTTTGTACCACAGGCGTTTTGGACCACCAGTTTTGGTTTTTAGGCCCGGGGCGCTGATGGGGAGTGGAGCCAGTGTTGTGCCAGAACCGGAGCTGGACTGAGGAGTGAGTGAGCAAGAAGCTGTTGGACAAGAGTTAATCTGGGACTGACTTTTAGTCGTTGGCGAGAGCTTTGTGAAATAAAAGGCTGAGCAGACGCTGAGCTGGGCTTCTTGCTGTTGGACTAGTAAGTAATTATTAGCTGGCTGCTATGTCTTGTGTTGTTTGCTGATGTTTGGTTGTTAGTTTTCGACTAAATATCCAATAGATTTTTGGCAGGACAGGTAAAGACAGATAGCAAGAACTTAGTCTTTGTACATGGGGTACACATTACCACCAGATCCAATAAGCCGTGTTAACATGTTCAATGGTTTGCCCTTTTCATAGAAAACATGTGACAGGAAGGAAAAGAGTGTGAATAATAATACCCATCCATTTCATTATCTATAGCCACATATCCTTTGCAGGTTGGTGATGGGTTGGGGCCAATCCCAGCTGACATTGGGGTGAGAATTGAAAATAGAATAATAAATAAAATCATACAATGAGTAATTTCAGTTCCAGGGTCCCAGTATTCTGCATGCTGACTCACTGTCACACTGTCATGTCTTCCAGGGACTCACAGAGCCAACATCATTACTACAGTAACAATCCAAACTGTCTGCATATGTCGGTGAGTCCAGAAATAAAGGAAAAACAAACAGTTGAAATGATTTTTACACTTTCAGACTTTCATTTTTGGAGCAACATTTATATTTTACATTTTACATGGGAAGGGGAAACCAGGATAACGTAGTCCTTTAAAAGTCTATGCTGCCTCTTTTTCCAAGTTTTCCAAGTTGATTTAATTAACTTAAACAAAAGTAATAAAAATCTACATTGTAATTATTATGAATATGAATATAATATTATTGGTTATATGACTTAATTAACTTGGCTGAAGCCAATCCCAGCTCACACTGGGCGATAGGTAGGGTACACCCTTGGGTCGGCTTCTTGCTGTAAGGCATCAGTGCTAACCAAAACAAAGTGAGGGAATTAAAGGGAGTCACTTTTCACTTGTTTTCCTCCTGATTATTTTTGGCCATGCTATTTGAATGTTCATTCCACTTTTCATTTTCATGAAATGTGTTGGACAAGAAAAAACAGAAAAACAGCTAGTAAGAACACAAGTTACAGTTAGGATTTAAAAAAATAGTTGTTTAAGAGGATCTACTGACAGACTACAATCACCATGTTTTCTAAACTATGTTTTCATTTGTGTATGTTAACCTAAAAATAAGAATAATTATGTTTTTATTAGCTTGTGAGTTCTTGAGTAAGCAGGTCCTCTTCTGTGGAGTCCGCCTTGTTTCTCCAAACCCAGAACTCTAAATAGGACCTTTCCTGTCTCTCGTGAGTTTGGCCGCCACTGTAGTTTCCCCTACAAGGTTAGGATGGGTGCGTGAGGCGAGTGGTATTCAGTTGGTTTCGATCTGCAATTTCATCACTAGACGCCACCAAATCCTATGCACTGTACCTTTAAGATAAAATGATAGATACAGAAATAAAGTAAAATAAAGTAAAAAAGTAAGAAGTGGAGTGATTGAATAAGATTATAATAAAGTATGTCCAGAGTATTGAAGAAGTATCACATGAATGACATGAACGTACTATGTAAATAAGATGTACTGAAAAATGAGGATGGCATCAGTCAGTTCACCACTTTGCTCCATATCAACTTCCTCAAAGATGGTGTAACAGCTCTGTTGCCTGTTTTTATTGTGCCACTATTAGGCTGGTATTAAGTTTCACTCAAATGCAAACCAAAACGTTAAACTGCATCCGTCTCTGCACTGAGGTCCAGGCTGGAGTTTGATCTGTAGCTCCAGAAATATGAATCTCTAAGCATCCACTGTATCTGAGCAGAGAAGGAGCCGTCACTTTGTCTTAAATGGATCTATCATACATTATTAATAACCTGACAAACCACTGGGTGGCCTGAAGCCACATATCAGAATCTGTGCTTAGCCAAACACAAAACGCACGCATACACACACACACACACACACACACACACACACACACACACACACACACACACACACACACACACACACAGCGAGTCTGGGTGGAACTGTGCATGTGTGTGAGTAGTTATTGTGAGGACAAACCTTACTGTACACAGTCTGCAACTGAACTGAAAAGCCACTGACCACAGCCCAAGACAACCACGCATGTGTATTTATAAAAAAAAGGAGAAATCACTCCAATCACTGAAAGCAGAGCGCTTGGAACATATGATAATATTACAGACCATGGTGCATTGCTGTAGATTATGTTGGCCAACAGTCTATCAGTCTAAAATGAGTTCAGTCATAACCATCTACAGCAGTAAATTACAAAGAAAGAGTATGAATCCAAAAACGTCAACTATAATTAGACATTTTAATTGCATAATGAGCTGCACAGTTCTAACATTTATGTGTGTGCTGAAGGAACAACAAGGTTTTTCAGGCTTCTCAGTATATTTTTAAGACACATGAAGATCGTTTAACTATACAGCCTTCTGAGATTTGTTACATTTTCATTGGAACTCAAATTCTCATCATACACAGAGTCATTTCAGATCGGTTAATCATGGGTTGAGTGCAAAAGCCAGTGGACATCACGTGACACGCTGTTGTGACTGATACAGATGAGTGACAAATTAAAGCAAACAGCTTCAGTCGGTGCTTCAGTGCTCCTTGTCATAGATGCTCTAAGTGTTTGGATGATGGTGATGAAGAGCGCTGTCTGTTCAGTAGGGTTGAATTCTGGCTGCAGCACATCAGCGATTCACATCATTTTCCTCAAGCCATCCATTGGCCTGTAAAGAAGCAGGTGCTTTCATTGTTTTTGCCCACTCATTTATTCAGATTCCTCTTGATTGGTCGATCATTTGAACAAGGTACAAGGGGAATGTGTTGCATTTTGCAGAAGAAAAGAAGAAAAGTCAGTACAAAGTTCTGCAAGTCACTGAACTTTGTTCTTCTCAACCACATTCAGCATTCTGTAACCCTGTCTCTGAGAAATGACATTTATATACATAAATATATATAGAAAATGTTTCATGTGGGGGAAATCTCCAGTGAGAGATGAACAAATAAGAAAAGTTACTTCAATATTGTCTTGGAATTATTAAACAGAGGTAGAATAAAATAAGGTTAAGAAGAAAATATGAGCATGCGATCATAAAACATCATTAGAATTAATACTACTCAGAGAAGTCACAAACCTTTCAAGGTCAGAAGCTGCTTACACACAAAGCGATTCAGACTCTGACCAAGAGTGAAACAAATGTAACATAGATTTTATTTATGACCTACACCTGGCCCGATCAAGGAGAAGTTCAGTTATATAAATATATAATGAGGATATCTGCCCTTCGTTTTAGCCATGAAGGTTATCAACAAAAACTCCCCACAGGAAGTTCTCATGACTAGAGACAAAGACACCTGAAAAAATGAAAAAACAACAGTCATTCACAGCTGACCGCTGTAACAGGTCACAGCTGCAGGACAAGAAAAACTGCAAACTGACGTCACTTTCTCAAAGGAAAATACAAAATGCAATATGGTTAAGAGTTTATTAGTGCAATGGACACATTACATTGACAAAGGGTTAGGATAATTCTACAGGGGGGTCAGGTTAGTCAGGGGTTAGGGTTAGCGGTCTTTGTTTCTAGGCAACAATTAATTTGGTGTGAAAGGCTCCGACTGGCTTTGAGACGGATTGAGTGCTTAGTTGTGTAATAAATGTGTGAGAATAACCACTCCCAATTCAAACCTAATATCAATAAAGACACAGAAACATCAATAACAATATTTCAAACTAGAGATTTTTCAAAAAAGAAATTTTGAGTGTGCCTGACTCTGGCCCCGTCGGCCCCATACATTATTATTGACACTGCTCAGCAAATTCAGTATTAATATAACAAGCTGTGTCATCATTGCCTTTTTAATGGGCTCTTATTTTGAAGGGACTCGTATTTTGTTTGTTCGTGCTTGTGTGGTCTTGTGTCTGTTAATGAGAGAGTTTAAGTTTTTTATTTTGAAGGGACTCTTATTTTGAAAGATTTTTGTCTTGGTGTGCGTGTGCATGTGTGTTTGTCTTGTCTGTCTCTGTGTGTCTGCCCTGTCTGTCTGTGTGTGCTGTGTGTGTGTGTGTGTGTGTGTGTGTGTGTGTGTGTGTGTGTGTGTGTGTCTGTCTGTCTCTCTATCTATGTGTCTGTGCTGTCTGCGAGAGAGAAGGATAAAATGGCCGACATTAAAAATGTAGTCTTGATAGTCATTGATATCATACAGAGACTTCAATAAAGTTAGTCAAAGGCAGGTTTGAGGTTGCCAAGCAACCAGGGTCAGCGGCAGGCCAGAGTAATTAGGCACAGGTGCATGCACACACTCTATGTCTCTCCCCTGAGACACTCAGAAAATCTCTAAATGAAGCCCCTTGAAGGTAGCCAAAAATGCCAAAAAAGGTGTGCCGCAAACCAAAAGCATCATGGACAATTTCCTTGCCGATTTTCAGGCTAAAATTGTATAAAACTTTGGCTTTGGGAGTTAGAGAAAGAACAGGTGCTCCCTGCTGCTTTTGGAAATTTCTCTTCTCAAATTAACATGGGAGTAGTGTTTTCCAGAAGCTTTAAACCAGTTACAATCATCTGTGGCAATGCTGAGTCCTTGTTACAGTGACAGAGTCCTCATAAAACAGTGTTGAGGGACTCATTTGAGGCGAAGCCTGACATTAAAATTTCCAATGCCTGCAACAGACGAACTAAACGCTGCTAGCCTGGTTACATTAGCACAGTTTGCAACGAAGTTAGGGTTAGTTCGGTTAGCTTTTCAGCATGTAGGTTCCTAGCTGGTACATTCACTGGATTACTAAAAATATAGTATGGTTTTTATGCTTATCATAAATTATACACATATTTTAAAGAAAAATGTAATCAGCTAGTCCTTGACATTAATCTAAATGTACGTTTTTCACATGTAATCTGTGTTGATTATGGTTATCTTTATATTATGTTTTGTAATCTGATTAGTTACTCTTTATGCAGACAGCACACATGTGGCAGGCTTGTATCAATAGTCTACATCTGGTGAGTCAGACTAGAAACTAAAAACTGTCTTGCAGCCTGGTCTTTTAGGTCCTGTAGCACTGGGGCAGAGGGTCAGGACACCAAGTCTGACTGTCTGTCAGTGGTTAGAGGTTTAGGATAGAAAGTCCTTGATTCATATGCACAGAGAGTTTGTGAGACTCAGGTCTAAAACAGTTTGGTAATCAGTCTGCTGCGGGCAATAGTGTTGAATGTGGAGCTGTAGATATGTTACTTAGCAACATTTCCTCATTATGTTAACAGAGAACATTCCCTTCATTTCCCTATTTGCTCTTGCAAATGAGTTACATATAAAAATAATTTCTGGGAGACGAGGTTGTAACGTGATAAACAAATGCCTTTTATACACAGAGGCCGAGCAATGTGAAAGCAGAGATGTTTTTTAATATCATGTTCTGTGCTTTGTTGTGTGACTGCGACAGGCAGTGATGGACGACACTGTCGATTACTTCATGTGCCAAAGTGACTCAACGCTGAATGTGCTGCAGTTTTAATGTTTTATTCATTATCTCCAATTAATTTAAATAGAGCGATTAGGATGTGAATTTTAATAAATGGCCCTTGAGTGGGGAGTCGTGCTGCAATCACAAACACACATACACACACTGGATTTTCCTCGGCTCCAGAGATTCCATCAGGCTGTTAGTGACATCTGCTGGTTGATGGAAGCACACACAGCTCAGTGTCTCATTGTGATGACAGCCTCATTCATTCATTTCAGTCAACGTTCAGCTGAATTCAATAAAATATCTATATATCTCGATATTTTGCCATGCTGGCATTGGCCTCACCGGATCAAGTCAGCTGCAGTTGCTCTCCACTGCTGAACAAAACCTCAGTGCGTGCTGGGAAACACCTGATGGATCAGATGTTTGACCAGCAATATAAAACCTGATAATCCTTGAAGGTTTTCATTCAGTAACACAACTTTGCAGTTTTCTGTATTTAGAGCGTCTGTGGCGGCCGGCGTTGTGCTCTGACCGTCTGATTACCTGTGACATTTAAAATGGATAGGATCCTGTTGCACAACACATCATGTTATCTGACAAAGAAAAAGGCAAACTTTATCTCAAAATTGAGCGACATTTTGCCAGCAGGTATTTGTTACAGCCCTTTAACAGTGGCTCTGTTCCATGCATCTGACATCCAGTACCCACACAGACATCAGCCAATGTTAATGTCATCCATTAAACAGAGCAGTGTTTTCCCTGCTATGACAAGTCATAATTAATGGCTACAAAAGTAAAGGAAGGTGAAATTTATCAGCAGAGTGGCGGAGCTGTCAGTCGACCACACAGGTCTGAGATCTGCCTCCAAATGTGAAAGCAAGTTGTTTTCCATGTCAGTAATTTTGATATTCATGTGCATTTCTTTGGTGGTTTAAGTGTTTTGTACTTCAAAATGTATTCGCACTGACCTGAGATCTGCTTTCAATGTGGCTGAATTTCATCGATCATGTGATAAACTTCAGAGTCAGAAGAGTCTGTTCTCTCAAGCACTGTGCACAAGCTTCATAAGAAATTACTCACGGAAGAAATATATAGAAAAAGTCATGAAGTCATGCTGGTGTTAAAGAGTCTGACAGCTGTTGGAATAAAGGACCTGTGGTAGATCTCCGTACATGGTGGGAGTAGCAGTCTGTAGCTGTTTAAGGCCTCCATAGTCTCTTGCAGGAGGTGAGAGGAGTTGTTCATGATGGATGTCAGCTTTGCTAACATCCTCCTCTCCATCACTTCCTCTTTAAAGTCTAGGGGCAGCCCAGGACAGAGCTGGACCTCTTTGTTGAGTCATTTTGTGTCCCTCTCCGTGCTTCCCCCCTCCCCAGCAGACGACTGAATAGAAGAGAGAGTCCTGCACACTCCAAAGGACCTCAGTCTCCTCAGTAAGTGGAGATGACTTTGACCCTTCTGGTACAGGACGCCTGTGTTGTCAGACCAGTTCAGTTTGCTGTTTCGTTGAACACTCAGGTAGTTGTATTCCTGGATGCTCACAGGTGTGGTCTGAGGCGTCTTCCTCCAGAAAACATTTAGTATAATATGTGTTTGATGTTTATAACAAAATGCCAACTCATTCTGTTTTATTATATCCTGTCATTTTTACATCATCTTTATTAAATGTCAAAGAAAACTCAAAGTCTACTAAACAATGGTGTAGTTTTAGTGTATACAAAGATTTATAAGAACTGTGACCAGCAAAAGACAGTTCATCAAAATCAGTCGGTTTACTCAGAAATCCATCAAACAACAGTAGACTCAACACATTAGGGAAAACAGCCCATATCATCATCTCTACATACTTATATTCAATTAAAACTGACTCAGTAAAACAATGACTAGATACAACTCAGGCTTTAGACTGCTCAGGGTTAGGGTTAGTACAAGATAATGTAACAATCTCAATCTTGATTTCAGCTGTAAAGATCATAAAAATACAGATTAGAAGCTGTTTGTTTACACACATCAGTCATACAACTGAGATAAATGTGAAGCCTCATTCATCATCGCGTGAAATAAACTCCTCTACATGACGTTATCGCCTCGTGCTCGCGCACAGAGAAGAGAATTTGTAAAGAAGAAATAGGAAACGGATCGATGAAGTTGAAATCCTTCAGCTGACTGCAAAGTCTATTTCACAGAATCTTTAGCAGCTCTGCAGCTTCTGCTGTCTGCTGTCGCTGGGTCTAGTCCAGGGTGAACGGAGTGCAGCAACATGTTGCTGAGCCAACGGACCCCGTCCACCCACTCCAAATCCATTGAGGATAGGATTTAAGTCTTTAAAAGTAAATGCTGCTGCTGTAAGAATCAGTTAGTGTAGAATTGAAGATGAAAATGAGAGACGACGCCCTCTGTCTTTTTTTTTGTTGGCCAAAACCAGATCAGTGTTAGAGATCCTGTCCTCCTCCTCCACTTCACATACCTTTTTTGATTCATGTTGAAGAGAAGACATTCACTGTCTGGGCTGCAGTAGTGACTACATGTCAGAAAATATTGTCAGTGCAGTAAAAGGATCAATGTTCTCGAGGCCTCTTGGAGTTATGAAAATGTGATGTTGTACTTAACGAGGATCGCTGGCTGCCTAAAACACTAAACTGTGCCTGCCGTGAGTCTTTAAAAGTCAGGAAAAATCCATATTCAAGCAGGAAGTCACTGAAAGAAACTCATGTAGTAAAAGAAACAGGCTGCTCCTCTTGTTGCCGAGCTCTAAAGTACCCTTATAATGTGTCTTTTAATTAGTCCATATATTCTTTACTGCTGTCTCTAAAGTCTTTTTATTTTGTGACTGAGGACGGGGATCTCATTACTGTTTCTCTCTTTCTGTAATCTGTTTTCCTCTGTGTGCGTCTCTTCAAACACTGCTGCACATTTTACACCTGCTCTTCTCACACATTAAATTTAAGATGCAGTTTTCACTGCAGGAAAGATCCCACAGTCAATAATAAATATACTGTAGGTGAAGCAACAATTTGTATATATTTCCGTTTTCCAAAAATACATTTTGCATGTGCACAAACACTCTTTTAGCAATGCCACTTTTCTTTTTCTTCCATTTTACTGACAAAAGACCTGCAGCCTTTCACTTGATCGCCTTTCTAGTTATACAGAAGACAAGACATCCCCCGATACCTCCCTCTCCTTCATCTCAGCTCTCTCCACGTCCATGACGGTGAAGAGAGGCTCCTGGGCTGTGACGGAGTCGTGTCGGTTGATGGTCGCAGCAAAGGGCGTTTTGATGAAAGCCTCTGTGTAATGTCTCTTCTCCTCCGGGTCCGGACAGAATAGATATTCATAAAGGGGTGCAGCAAGGACCCCACCAAGAGATGGACCCACCCAGTACACCTAACACACACACAGAGGAAACACACAGCACAAACAAAAATATAGTTAAAATTGCTAAAAAAAAAAAAAAACACCCCTTAAACTTGATTAAAGAGTCAGTACTTAGTTTGTTTGTTCTGGGCTACTGTGGAAAAGGACTGTAGATATAAATGTTGTTGTGTAGCAGTGAGTCAGTCATGCACAATCAAACAATTTCATCATTAATGCATCGTGACTGTCTGTGCACTTGTGTGCCAGCATGCAGCTGGTGAGGCTGTAATTAGATTACTATTGAGTAATAATATTGAGTAAACTTGTCTAAACTTCCTCAGTTGTTAAACTGAGGAAGTTTAATGAAAAGTTTAATGAACCCAAACAGTGAACGCAATAATTGCAGGACGATTGTGTCACACGAGAGATTTGGATGAATTTTGGGCTAATTATTTCCTGTGAATTTTAACTTTTTATACAATTCTACCTGTATTATGTATTTTATTTCCTTTTTTTTTTTTTTTTTTTTTACATTCCTACATACTTAATAGGGTTCTTGACAAAATCAGTGTTTTCTTCTCATTGTTCTATGAGCTCTTTGGTTGCCTTGAGGCTGTGAGCCTGTGGGCTTGTGTTCAGGTCTTCATCGTGCCCTTATTATAATATATTATTATATTTTAACGCTTGCTTACACCAAATTAATGTAAGTATAATATTGTAAATGTAAAGTGGCTAAAAAAATATAATGTACAATACAGACAGAGATCTGCCTATGTTTTACACACAGTACCTTTCTGTCTCTAGAGACCACTAACCAAAACTACCACCTGCAGAGACATCCAGTTCAACCATGTCATGCAGAAGCAGGTATGGCATCATGATGGTTTCAGCAGGCTGAAGCCCATGAAAAAATCGACAGCTCCATGTGTCAACTTGTAGTTGATCATTTCAACTACAATCTCCGAGATCAAAACCGAAGCAAGAAATGACATCAAAGCTGGGAGGACGCACAAAGTTGCACGATGCTAATGAGATGTCAGCAAAGCAGCGCTGAAGAGAGGCGAGTCAGCTCAGAGACTCTCTGCCTGTGTGGTTGTTGAACCTGACTCAAACAAGACTTTGATTCTCTGCTTTACTTTGGGGTGAAAAACAACAACCGAGGGCTGTTTAAACTGAGGAGGCAGAGGAATGAGACTCAAGTCTAATAATCAACTCCCCCTTGTGGAGAATCAGCTGTAATAACTGCATCATGTGATATTTCCTGCAGTGTAGAATGTATAGGAAGTCTATATGAATTATATATTATATACTGTATTTGCAGTATATAATATAAATACAGTATATACATATATTAATAGTCTCTTGTTGATAATAAACTATCATTAGTGTAAATTACCCAGTGGTTTTCCCAGGACCATGTGACCACTGCTGGACCAAAGGATCGGGCGGGGTTCATACTGGCTCCAGTGTAAGGAATCTGAGGGAACAATCAAGCCAATAAACACATACACACATATATATGGTATATAGACCACTGCTGGACCAAAGGATCGGGCGGGGTTCATACTGGCTCCAGTGTAAGGAATCTGAGGGAACAATCAAGCCAATAAACACATACACACATATATATGGTATATATATATATATATATACATACAGTATACTGTGTATGTTTATACAGTATAATATACTGACCTTATGATGTGATGCAATCAATAAATAGTAGATAGAATAGAATTTGTAAGTGCTTTCCAAATGGTACAAATAAGTATTTCTCTGATTTAATGCATGAATCAGCAAAATGACATAATTTGTCATGCTTTCCCACATGCTTCATAGAGTTCATCCAACCAGTCATCTACTGAAATGCCCTCATACAGGCATGTTACCTCCTGACTGTTGCGCTCCTCCAATGAACAACACCCCAACACTCAGGTCAAGCTAAACTTGTCTGTTGTTCCCTGTTGGTGGAACATCATGCCAGTTCCTACCAGGTCAGGGGCGTCCCTCTCTTTAAAGACCTCCAGCTCTTCAGAGAATATTCTCCTCTTAGCACTACCAACAACTGGACAGTCTAAATCTGTCCACTCTAGAACTGTCACTTGATTCTAAGTGAATAGTACTTAGAGGGCTGTTTTCCTTCAGGTATCTTATCTTTCTGGTGTTTTAGTGCAAGGTTTTAACAGCTGGACATGTGTACTTACAGCAAACAGGTGACCAACACACACTGACAGGCCGATAGCCAGAGCAGATGAACCCTTCAGGTCACTACGTTTGTGGTCACAGGTAGCGAACACCGTGAAGACCAGCTGAAAGGTGATGAGGAGTTCTACAACCAGCCCGCTTCCCACAGAGATGCTTGTGTTCACCTGGAAACATAACAGCAGTGTAGAAATATATCACCAGATATTATTAGACATCGTGTTAGGATGTGTCTCTATCTGGATATCAAACATGAAACACTGAAATTAGATGACAACATTACATTGAAATAAACAGTTAACAGTTATTTAAAAAGTATAGACAAACCGTGGTGACCCCCATACCGCCCCTAACAGAGGCTGGGGTGACCCCGAGCAGAATGGCGGCCCCCACTATGGCTCCGACACACTGGGCCACCAGGTAGAAGACGGCTTTAGCGAGACTTAGCTTCCTGGTCACCACCATGGCTACTGTGACCGCTGGGTTGATGTGAGCACCACTGATGTGGCCGAAGCACTGCACCATGGTTGCGATGCTCAGGCCGAAGCAGAGCGAGATGAGCACCAGGTCAGGGGGGTGTGGGTTCTTCTCAACAGCCCCCCAGTTGATGGTTGAGCCAAGGCCGAGCATGACGAAGAGCAGCATGGCGAAGAACTCGGCGCCCACGCAGCGCCAGAACTCCTGAGTCCAGATACCCTTGAAAGCAGTCATGACTTTATCCCGAGTGCAGCAGGATGGGAGCCCGGACTGACACTGTGGTGTACAGGGGAAGCAATAGCTTCTGGAAGGGAAGACAGGAAGACCAAAAATCAATAAGAAATGAAATGAATGGATCAGAAATGGAGAAATAACCAGAATCTCAACACATAATGTAAACCAAATATGTTCTTGTTTGTAACCTTTCTAATCTGACGTTCCCCCGTTCAGCAGGATGACATCATTTTGATGAAGTGGCAAAGCTCTGGTTGGGTTTAGGGAAGGATCAGAGCTTGGATTAAAATGACTATGGCAGGTTAGGGCATCTTCATCGCCATGGTTACAATAATAACCATGAGGTTATGTTAGAGACGATGGTGGTCAAGATTTAAAAGAAACAAAACAATGCTGGCCGTTGACCGTCAGGAAGCAGGAAACAAACAGCTGTGCCGCGTTACAGCCTCCATGACCTCCTCCTCCTACAGCACTGTACTCCTAATCAATATGCAGATTCTGCAGATGGATTCTTCTGAGTTGTCATCGCAGTAACATTGTGTTGGGGGGACTACTGTATGTTGCGATGGTACAGCCAGCTCTGACTGGTCTATGACCTGCAGCTACAGAACGACAAACAACCTGCAGCAGACTGTAAAGGACTACACGTCACTGACATCACTGTCTTTTCTCTCACAGCTCAACATGTAAACAACTTCAGCTTGTACAAAGGACATTAAGCCAGTGGCCGTGCTCATGTCAAGCAGTTTTCATGTAAACACCCATTGAATCAGACTTATTATTGTTCACAGTAGATGTCGGCCTGGTTTACCTCGTGCTTTACACATTATAAACAGTAATAAACAGATGTATATATTAGTGTAGTATATCTGTATATTAAATTGGCTGAGTGGTGAACCTGGAGGCTTCTAGAATAAGATTTGTCTGACCTCTGGTCAGCAGAGTGAAAAAGCTGTGACATCAACAAAATATATGTATAGATTAATTACATTTGTCTTTGCTCACGCTACATGAGCCACAAGGTGCCTCACAGGGTTAATCCAGCCCTGCACATGATTAAATAAGCATATCAAGTCATTACCCTGACTGCTTCATTTGAGCCTAAATTTTCATTTATGTGCTTTCATTAACCAACAATCTTTACCACAAAAGACTTCCTTTGTCCTTTGATTGAACTGGAAACAATGCCAAACCATCACGGTCCATGAATTCCATACAGTATCTTTGTGGGCCCCTCGAGGGGCACAATGTTCAAACTACTGTACTCTACTGTACTGTATGTTTTGTAAATATAAATATATAATATAAAAATGTAAGTATATTTTTAAATCAGTCCATCTGCTCTATATCAACCAAAAACACACAATAGTGGTGATTTAAATACTACACTGTAAAAAGGAAAGTCAGTTGTGTTTTTCAACATAAAATCTACAGATTTATTTTTTACAGTGTATCTGTACTTGTCACAGTATCAGTGAAAAGTGGCTTGACAAATATGATATATTAAATATTATTACATAATCCACCACAGCCGCTCCTCTGTAGGTGTATAGTTATGGTATTACTGCAAGCCTCCATTTCTAAACGCAGCATTTAAAATCCCAGAGAAACTCGAGTAATGATTCTTCATGGCAGCTTGTGCTTACATCTCAGCATTGCAAATATCCCCCGCAGAGACACCTGAACAGACCAGAGCCAAGAACACACTTCTGTGGATCATAAATATCAGAAGTATAGCGCAGCTCAAACCATGAGTCCTGTTTTCTCCCTCTCATCACATTTATCTCTGTTTGCAGGTAAAGTCAGCAACAACAGAAACTACAGAGACAATTTTACTGGATACTCCATATTCCTCTGATCACTGCTCAGTTTAAAGCGTTGGATTATCCTGCCTGTCTCGAAGGACGCCACTGTTTGATGACATGACACTCGGAGCGTCATCCGCAGCTCTAATCTCAAGCGCCAGAGCCCAGGACTAACCAAACTGCGCCTCAGTTCTCAGTCAGACATACAGTTCATTCATTACAACTGCCAATCAGACCTAAACAGAGAGAAGGGGACCCTCTTTCTCCTGTCGCAGCCTCTGGTGTAACTTCTCTTCCCAGCTCCTCCTGTGCGTCTTTACGCGTGTACTCACCTCAGGCGCTCCAGAGCCCCGACGCTCTCCGTCATGACTCCACCAGCCTGATGGCTGTCTCGGTCTTTTATAGCGGGGGCTTGTGCGTGTGTGCGTTTGTTTGTTTGATGTTAGGGTCTTGTTGAGGGCCTGGCCTGGATGGGACCGGATGTTGACAGAAAAATACAACAGGAAAACTGAATAGACTCAGTTCACGGATTATAAAAAGGTAATGGTGGTATGTAAACATTAGAAGAGACTTAATTATTTAGTTTTGGGGATTTGTCATTGTTTACAACGTGAAAAATAATAAAGTGATGAAGGGAATCCTGCTTGGAGGTCAGATTCTGACGTGGTTCTTTGGTTAAATTGAAGTGAAACTTCAGTTGTGTGTCTTTGTTGCTGCAGAGCTGTTGTAGTGCATGAGAAAGACTTTTTTGTTTTTGTTTTATAGAACCTAATTCATTTTGAAATGAGCAAGAGCACGGCATGTTTCAGTGTTCTATGGGCTGTGGAGAACTTTCATAAAATGAGTCTTTGGAGAACCAAACGAGGCTCAGGAACCTTTAGAAAAGGGTTCTATTGCAGTGACACTATTTAAGACCCAACTGGAGTTTCACTTCAAAAAGATGTTCTAAAATTATATTGCAAATAAAAATATAAGACACGTGGTTATAAGTGCTGACTGGCTTCATGACAATAAAGGGCACGGCTGATCAGCTTTTTCTGCAGGTTCTTTGGATGTTATTGGATGCTGTTTTTACCCCCACACATTTTTATTGTCACTCAAATATTATTCAATTAAAACAGGAAAACAATATACTTTTGATTATTTAATGCACTTTGTTAATATTCAACTCATAGATAAATGCTGAATCGGTTATGGACAGACATTGTATGGACAGACGTCTGACTGTAGAGTTCGGTGTAAAATGTAACTTACTGTCAGTAAGAAGTTTTCCACACTGGTCCTTTCATTTATCAAGTGACTCTCTGAGATTCCTGCTGAGATTTTCAGATAAATTGCTAAGTACATGAAACAGATGATAAAACTACAGAAGAATCGGTTCAACAGTTCTCGCGTGTAGATCAGCTCACATCTGACTCATGAAGAATGTTTGTGATGAGTCCAGGTGAGTCTGCAAGGATATAATCTTATTAACAAACTTGTGACATATTTTTTTAGGTCAGAAAATAACTGGTTTTGAAAGAGCTTAGAGAATCTTGTCCTTTTGCTGCCTTTGCCCCCAAATATGGAATCCAGTTAATCTGAAATGAAATACCTCAGTGTTGATGTTCTTTCTCTTTTAGAAGTTCTGTCTTGTTGCTCTTGTGTTTTGTTTGGAGCTATCAAACTAAATCTTTACTTACACATGGAGCCAACAAGAGCAAACTGGGTCCATCATACAGAACCAAACAGAACAGAACAGAACCAAACAGAACAGAACAGTGTGCAGCATGAATGTACTCTAATAACAGCAAAAAGCATCTAGTCACAGTTCTCAGAAGATTACAAACCACTAAACACAACAGATTGGTTGCCAGCAAGCTGCCCTGCTTGTTGTCACTATTATTGTTTGCTAGGGGAGCCACACACACACACACACACACACACACCCCAATCCCACTGGATAGATACTGACACACTGCTGAAACACAAAGCTGCCAGTGTTTGTGCTTCTTCATGCAAGCTGACAGAGAAACCCTCCTCCCTGTCACATCACACACACACACACATACACACACACCTCATTGTATCTGTTATGTACGTATTACACAATATCCGTTTGGAGATACAGTACTGTCAGAAATGTGTGTGTGAGTTGATGAGGACAAAAAAAATAAATCATTAAAAAATAAACAAATAAGAAATCACAACGGGGCCACTGTCAAAACAAAGTGGTGGGTTATGTAACTCATCTAGTTTTCTATTTTTATCATTTAGAGGAAAACACTCTGGGCTTTTCTTTCACTGCTGCAACATTTAACGAGTTTCATTCTGACGAGGCAACAAAAATGATTCAATTCTGTCAGATCTGTTCTTCAAATTTGTGTCATAATCAACCAAATTTATTCAAAAACACATTTTGACTCCAAACACCAACTTCATGAGGATGGCCCCTCAAATCATTTGAAATCAGAAATACAAACAGGTCGCAGAAATAAAAAAAATGATAAAAGAAATCATTTTTTAACCAAATATTTTTAGATATGAATCCAAATAAAACAGGATACAGGAACACATCAGGCAACTAACTCTGATACATGGAGGAAATTCAAGTGACAGGTAATGACAAGATTCTTTCAGACACCAGCAATCATGTCCAAAATGGGGCCCACACACTCAGATACATGCTGGAGAAGCTGCGGGAAACAAATTAGTAACCATACGCACATATTTTGGACCTAAATTGAAAATACTTAGGGAACAGGTTTTTGAGGCACTCGGAAAAGTATTTCAGCAAAATGTAATAAAAGATCCCAAGGTGGCAATTCTAGGACTAATATGAATTGACATAAAGGAGAAACAAATATATTGCACAAACATTACTGACTGCAGCGCTTATGTTTATTACACATGAAATATGAAATTTATCAGATGGGACAAATAAATTACGCCTTGAGACTTCAAAAAAAAAAAATTGTTAACAGGTGGAGCTCTGCCACAGCTATTCTAAGGCAGTAAATACATTGCAACTGCATACATTCATGCACGAGTTCCCCGACATAAAAATTTAAGCATGTCATTTTGCACATATGTTTAACTTAAAGCATGTCATAGTATGTGATGTTTTCAGCAGATCATAAATGGGAAACAACAGACGAAATGTGAATATGTATGCATATTATTCTACAAGTAGCTGAAACTGAAAAAAAAAGGTTAAAAAAACAGCAGCAAACATCTACAATTAATCCTTCACTGTTAGACTGATGCTAAATACTCGCTGGAACAAAAGTAATAACGATTAATAATCATAAGAATCATCAGTAAATACATGGAACATGTAAAAGAAATTATGAGACTGAAGGTCAGATAATAACACATTCCCATATTTTGTTACTGACTCCTCAGAGATGCTTATCTGTGTTTTGGGCTGACCTGCCCCAGCCCTCGGGCTGATCCAGAGGCAGCCAGCTCAACTGTCTGATGCATTGCTCTGCTGTTTGCACTTGCAGCAAGGATGATGTGTGTGTGTGTGTGTGTGTGTGTGTGTGTGTGTGTGTGTTCTGATAAGATATAGGTCAACTGGGGTTAGAGCACCTTGGCCCGACTGCGCCCACAAGCAGCGGCAACATGTTGTATGTGGTGGAATCATGGTGGTTATTCGTGGTAAGGGCGCTGCGGGCGGTAAAGAGGGCGTGAAGGTAGGCTGGCCAGTTGTACAACACAGATAAAGTGGACAGGTTGCTGTGAATGTCATGTGTCTGTGTCCAGACGATGATCCATGCTGACTTTAGTAACCAATAATCCAACAAGACATCAACACTTTGTTTAACTGTTTGCTGTTTCTTTAACGACTACAGGAGACTCATAACGAGGAGCTCATTTGCATTTGCACTCTAATCTGCCAGAAAGTGTATTCTGAGGTGTCCTCACCACAGGAGGACATGTTTAATGTAAACAGGGAACACTGTAATAATGCAAACAAGGAAACAATAGTGTCTCCTGACAGCGGTAAACACAACTATTTTTAGATCTGTAGGTTCAACATCAGGATCCAACATCTAGTGGAACGTCTGAAAACAGAAGATGGAGGCTGAGCAGAGAAATACATGTTTAATGACATATTTTTGTCTCTGTAGTGTAGATTAGAAGCCACCAAAGACACTCTAGACATGCTGCAGTTTCATATGCATGACAGAGGTGTGGACCTGAGTCACATGACTCAACCCTGCCCAGACAATTTACATTGTTACACCACTAATCTGTTTTGTGTTGGGATGTTTACAGTCACTCGCCATGTTTACGTCCAAAGGTGCTGCAAATTCTAATGACATTTCAGGTAATGCTGCAAAAGCAAAGACAAATGAATGCTTGTTACCATTGTTACGTGAATATTTAAGATTTGGATCATGAGATAAGTAGTATGTTGCACAAATTCTCCAGTCAGAAAACTAGAGGAAGAGGAATGAACAGAGGAAAGTTGACGTCATTAAAAGAGAGCTAGTGGAACCTGTGAGAAACACAGAATACAGGAGATAAGTCAGATTTTTGCTTCATGTAATAATGTGAGGAAGGTTCCATCAGATCAGCGTGGAGCTATCATGGATGAATTATAGAGCCAGGAGAGCTACAAGGAAACACCTGATCAGTCATGTGACTCAAATGTTCACTAGAGCACAACCTATTCTAAAAATATGTCACCAATGAACTTTGTTTAGAACAGTGTAAAAACTTATATCTATTTTTGGAATTTTTAGAATTCCATCAAACTTTTATAATGTGACACTTCAAAATGCATCCAAATAAAAGTTTACGAAAACTGTGCTTCAAGTCCCTCCACACGTTCTGTATTAAAACGATTCATATGTAGTAGTAAATAGTAGTAGTAGATAGTAGTAAATATTTGGTAGACAGAGCTTCTGGGTCAGAAAAAAGAAGCCAATGTGCATTCTTACTAAAGTTCCATTGGCTGCAACAATAAGGTCAGATTGTATTATGTTTTATGGAGAAATTAACCGACTTCTCACATGATTTATGACCTCACTGAACAGTTTTTTGACCATTTCTCTCGTAGTAGTACAGGTATGAATGATTCTAACTTTGCAGGCCAAAGTCAAATCCGGCTGCATGTGTTTAAAGATGGTCACTTCTGGTTTCAAAAAAACAAGATGGCAAACCACAAATTCGACAACAAACAACACAGAAAGAGAAAGAAACATCGTGTTGTACCCCACAACACGGGACACAGTGTGAAAGTGTGTGCGCCGCATCTGCATTCAACAATAACACATTTATTGAGTTAAACATCAGCATGTTTTAATATTAATAATAAATATTAATATTGAACAAATGTGCACCTGATCTCGGTCACTGTGAAGCAGGAGGACATTGAGTCCTCCAGCAGAGCCTGTATATTCCACAGCTGGGAGACCAAATGTGTCCCATTAGTTCCAGCTACTGCAGCACACACACAGACTGTAAAGCCACATGAACAGAGACGATTCTCTCTCTGTTTGTTTTTCTTTCTTTTTTTTAAGAAATCCGCACGGCTTTCCTCCTGTCTGGCCAAAATGCTAAACTTCATCTTACCTGCCAACATCTGGCTCACGTGTGTCATTTTTCTTGTTGGAGTGTGTGGTGGAGATATGAAATGTGGAAGATCCATCATATGGGACTGGTCCTAACAGTGGCGGCCACAAATTAGCAATGTTAGGGTAACAGCTCTTTTGTGCCTTAAACTCACTCCAGAGGGACATTTGGGTCCACTTGAGAGTCCATCTGGTGTGGCATTAGAACAGACATGAAGCATGCCAGTGTGCTATTTCAAAAAGCCAATGACAACCCAGCACTCCATGGACAGCACATGTCCACCTGTCCTAAAATGCCTCCACTCTTTAAGTTTAAAGCATTCCAGCATTTGAATGTACAGTGTCCAACTCATCACAGTGGTTCACCTTGTTGATATAAAATAAGAGCAGAGGGTTTTAACCAGCAACCACGAGGCAGCTACCCTAGTGTTCACATCAAAGTCTGCTGTGCCCATGTTCACACTGAACACATTTCTGTTTCCAACAGGATGGACTGTTCTTATTTTCTCTGAGGACACCACATCTGGTCTCCTGATATCCTGGAGAAAGAGTTTATACAGTGGATCAGAAGAGAATGAGAAGAACTGAACTTCATATCAGAGTATTACTGAAGACAAGACAAGAGCAGCTACATTTGACCATAACAATATTAAATAAATACATTGCGGTTATCAATGAACAATCTGTGACTGAAACAGAAAATCGATTAATCAAGAACATCTGTTTAGGTTTAGAAAGAGACATTTTGGTGTAAGGTGTGGTGTGGTAAATCAGTATTGTAGTCACACCACCTTAACTAGGACCAAGTCATGACTGAGAGCAAGGCATGATGGGGAAACCACTTCAAGACCAGGACCTGACCTGTACGAGCTCCACACTGCGCACACTTTTGATAAAGTGTAAATGGAAAATGGAACAGGCGGTCCTCATATGGATCTCAAACGTTCACAAAAAGCGACCCCTCCATAAAAAAAATCCATAAAAGCACAGAGGAAGATTTCTCTTGATTCACCTCTTTTATTGCTGTATGTGTGTGTGTACCACAAGAAACGTCACAACTCAGTAACAACAAATGATCACCACTTTCTCTGGCCCGTTGGCCCTTTCACCTAACACCTAACACTAACCAGTGCCCCAATAGAACAGTTCTTTATAAAACAGGAAGCTGGGAATTAGGTTAGAAAAGCGATCTCCAATATATATACTTAATTTTTCTTTCAATGAACCCAGTACCACACAAATAAAAGGAGAGAAACAGGAAGTTGAAATGAACACAGACATGACCAATTCTAATATTTGGAGGGAGTTCAGATGGAGAGTTTAATGGGATACTTTCGGACATCACCAGTAACAGCAACCGGGCCACTGCAGACAAGTGTTGGAGAAAATGTGGACCACAAAATGGAAAACCACAAGGATGTATTAGACGCCTTGAGAGATATGTTTCACCGAGATATCCCTATACCTGAAAGTGGTCCTCCTTAATTCAACTCCTGAAGGGGGAGAGAGGACCAAATCTATTTGCTACAATCTTGGGATCTGCCAGCAAATGTATCACAATGAGATTTTTGACCTGAGCCACCAACATATAACATCAGGCTTGAAACAGTATGGGAACTGTACAAGATAGAATAACTTATGCATGAGATAAGGCTACAAAGACCCACATCTATAAAGAGTTGGAGTCCTGCAGTGACACAATGCAGTCAATGTAGGGAGGGAGCTCTGAAATTCATGCCCTGCCAACCATGACCACTCTATTTTTGTAGGTATATTTACTTACATCCTTATTGTACTGGCACTAAAACCAGACAGAAATCAAAGCAGCTGAAAATTTGTAGAGATAATGAAATAATCCCTCTGAAACTAGTGTCCTGAACATATACTGCAGCTAATACTGCTGAATATCTATCTCTATAAGTTCTAACATTAACTAGCTAGCATGACTTAAACTGATCTTATCTTTCTTCATACTTTCTTTCTTCATGCTGCTAGAAGTTTGAGGTGGTTCCAGACATAAATGTTGCATTGCACGACCTACAGACTGCTGTGTGTTTTATTTCAGATGTTGGCTGACATCTTCTCACAGACAGACACAGCTTCTTGTCCTGTCTCCAGTTTTTTACTTACTTGGAGTGCGTGTGAAGCAGGTCGGGCAGAGGAGATGTAGTCTTGAAATAACATCCAGAGACCGATGAAAGACAAAAACAAACTGTCGTCGAGCAAGACGGAGCCTGGGTACTACAGGAGTGGTTGTGGGTTTGTGGTAAAGTATGTATCTTGCACAGCTTGTTAAATATTAAATATTAAACACAATTCAAATTGTCATAATCATTATTATTAATTCAAATAAAAGACAAAGAATTAAATACAGTCTCAGTGTAACAATAAATTGTCTGGCTCCTCACATGAAGTTATTATTCTGGATCCTGATCAGGATCTGACCTGCAGGCTGGCAGTTTGAGACACTTGTCTTGGGGTCCAGGCACGATAGGACTGGTCTTTTCCAATGCCCCCTGTATAGAGGGCACATTGAATGGTCTAATCATGTGAAAACATGTGATTCACATGCTGTGGTCTTCACCTGACCTCAACCCAACCGTGCACACAGAGTATGTGAACTAGAGGAGAGCAGGAGGAGTATGGATTTGTGAATTATTGACGAAATGCTGTCTTTTTGTCCTGCATTTTGATTTTTCTGTATTTTCATCCTCATGGTTGAGGACATACAATGATTCTATTATTGATGTATGATTCAAGCAATGGGGGCTATTCATCACTAATTCTCTTTAATAAAGATCCTGGTATGAATGTTATTCTTGTCATCACTGTGGATGTGCAGTATTACAAACACTCACTTGAACTCAAAGGTGAGGTAAGTCAGCTTTGGTACATGCCATGGCCCTCATACTTAAGGTTGTTGAGGGTCTCCAGGCCAGTCACCCATCAAGAGAATGAACTCCAAATTGCTCCTGATGTGTGTGACATTGTGCGTTGGCCAGGAAGTGCTGTAGTTGGCACCTTGTACAACAGCTTCCGCCATCAGTGTATGAACGTATGTGTGAATGTGACAAGTTCACAAAGTATTTTTTACCTCCTCCCTCCTCCTCCTCCCTCCTGTGTGTCTCTCTCTGTGGTGTGTGTTGCTAGGCGTGGCCTCCAGCAGTCTCTCTCTCACCTGGTTATCACCTCGCCACCTGCTGCTCACCATCCTTTCAACCCCCGCTGAATAAAAGAGCGGCTCAACCTTATACAGTTCGTTCCAACCTTGTGAAATTCTGCCTAACCTTGCAGCAGTCATTTCCCCCCTGTCACCTCCAGCTCTGTCTCATTCCAGCGCCTGCTCCTGGAGCTATCTTCCACCACCAGCCCTGCGCCACCAGCCTCAACTCCACCCTCCACCCTCCAAGATCTTATCCAGGCAGTCTGCTCCTGAGTTCACCATTGGTTTTAATAAACTGTTCAAACTGATTCTGTAAAGTATGAGTAATGAGCAGTCTCAGTGAGTGTTCCCTCACCACATGGCAGCTGCATAAGCTCAGTCAGGACAGGAAAAATAAATTATTAGTTCACGACTCAACTGTGCGTCCTCAAGTTTTGGTCTCTAGTTCATTTGCAATGTGACAGGTAGCTCAGCCACAGGGCTGTGTGATGAGCAGTACACACAGCGGTTCGTTCATACGGATCGGTCTTTCATTCATTCATTTGTTATGTTTACATTACCCACAAGAATAGACTTGAACTTCCCAACACTAGAGTTGGAGAGAAATTACAGTCAGTGCTGTGGGGAAAGATCACAATCGTTTCTTTTGTTGAACACACATAAACGTCACTTGCTCAAACATTCTTCGTCCCAGAAGTTGATCCAAAACACCTCCCTCCTGATGACATGACGCAGGTTGTGAGAGACACGCCCAGCTGTGATTGGTCGTGGACCAACATGGAGTCATCCCTTCAGTTCTGTTCTTACAACACACTTCATGTACTTGTTGTTATAAGGTTATAGCTTGATTTGAGTGCTGGAATGAATGGAGTCCTGTCTGGACTATCTCAGTCCATTAGGGGGCAGAAGAGTTCTACAAAACAAAAATACAGCGCGAGGCCTTTCTATTATATTCTCTCTCTCTCTCTCTCTCTCTCTCTCTCTCTCTCTCTCTCTCTTTCTCTCTCTCTCTCTTTCTTCCAAACTTCAAGCAAAGGTAATTACAATCTCCTTCTTTATCTGTGATTTTCAGAAAAAAAATCTTTCTAACTATACTGAAGCAATTATTTCTCTATCTCTCCCTCTCTGTCTCTCTCTCTGTCTCTCTCTCTCTCTCTCACACACACACACACACACACACACACACACACACACACACACACACACACACGTTCTTTCATTCTTGTCAGCCTCACACACCATGGGGGTTTCTGTTCTTGACCGAGATTGGCTGATTGATTCTGACATTTCCGCGGCCTGATCGTTTCCTCGTCTCCTGAATATGAATGTGTGCAAATGTCTCCTTGGGAATTTGGGGGATATTTCTCTGTGTGGCACACTTGTATGTGTGTGTGTGTGCGTGTGTGTACATGTGTAACTGCATGGGTGTATGAATTGGATGTTTTTGTACACGACTGGAAGCACACACACGTAAATACACACAATGTGCAGATGGCAAGACGTAAATTCAATTTTGTACAAGCTGTATAATTAATATACAGTACAGCTGAGATTACAACTGTCTGTCTCTGAAGGTGAGATCCCAGCTGCTGATTCAGTCTGCTAACAGATGCATGATGGACCTATCTGCTGTTGTCTGAGACTCTTTCTGCTTCTCAGCTAAGAACACAGAACGAAACAGATCAGTCCGACTTATTTAGTTCTGCTCAGCTGAGCGAAGATATGAGGATTCACTGACTCTCAAACATCAACATCAGACAGCAAACACAGTCCACATGTTGTTACCATGACACTTTGACTTGTAAAGCTGTAACGTTCAAACACAAACATCTAAAAGTTTGTGATGGAACATGAACATTCATTAAATATTCATTGCATTCTGTTTCTGACGATCCTAATTACTTCTTTCTTGGTGCGCTCTTTGAGACGCCAGAGAACATTACATTTACATTTGGTCATTTAGATGAAGCTTTTATCCAACGCAACTTTCGAAAAAAGGGAAACAGTCAAAGTACAGCGCGACAAGGACATGTTAGTGCAGTAATAAGTACTGCTCACACTAACAGAGAGAGGAGAAACCTGTGCTGCCATATCTCACAATAGAGTTACGAAGATGAGTATCTTGTGAACCATGGCTCCAGTGTTTGCTGCAGTCTGTGCTCACATCCACCTCTCCCATTACAGTCAACAGCCTGAAGACCTCCTGCTGGTCTCCTAAAGGTGGACCATGTGACACAGAAAGTAACTCTTTAGTGAGGCTTCTATTTCCTTCTGCTGAATTAAGCCCGCCCCCTGCAGTTACAGTAGCTATGCCAATTTATAATTAGAATAATAATAATTATAATCACGTTAGACTGAAGTAGACATTAGCAGATGTCTTTGATTTAGCCATTACGGAAGTGCCAAAAACTGCAGTTCCTCGAGCGGCCACTTGAGGCTGGCTACAGAACATTTCAACCTCCATAAAATTTTGGTCTCTGTAGTTAATTTCCCCGCTCATGACAACTGTTCAAATGATATTACAGCTTAAAGTAATGCAGGAATGACAGGTGTTGTTACAGATTAGAGCATCATTCGGCCCACCTTAGGTCCATCAATGATCCATGTCTTTGCACATATTTTGAGCTTCAAAACGGCACTTAGGAAACCTACGGATGACCACGGGTGACTCATGCTCTGTCCATTCTTTTTACTGTCATTGGTTTTGATGCTGTGTCAGCAGTAAAGGTCCATTGGAAAAAAGAGAAGTCTGTTCATGATGCTGAACTTCTCTGCTCAGAAGTACACAAACTCTGCGTAAAGTCTATGAAATCCTGTTTATCAAGTCTGTCTCCACTGAGAGAGTTGAACAGAGATGCATTCACAGCATTTTATCGTATTGTCTGCCAGTTAATAAAATGCTTTCAGAGGTTATAAATGGATCAGCACTTTTATATGGAAATGACTGGAAGAAAAGAACTGATAAAATGTTTTTAATTAGTCAAACTGGGAGCACAGCAGTGGATGGGCTTTCCATTGGAAATGCACGACAAAGGTCTGAATACATTCATGTACTCACTGCACTTTATCTACTTGCTGTTTACTTTATCTTCTTGTTAGCAGAGACAAGAAGACACAAATCCTCATTTGTTGGCACAATCAGGAGACATGAGGAGTTCAGTTTGGATTTCCACAAAGCCACCCTGATGACAAGATGTTCTGTAGAGCGCTAAATCCAGCCAACATGTCGTGGAACTCCAAGTAAGTCAAGCAAATCTGCTGCCTTTAGTTTTTCAGTTTTTTACACGGTTCTTGACCTAGTTACGTGACAGAGAGCACCTTTACCATGGCGCAGTATGGGTGCCTGTCCTAAATTCTTATGGTGAGCTCATTAGTGTGGCGCTCATCTGTCTTGTGCTGACAAATCTTAAAAATGATTACACAAGGTGTCGGGAGGATCCATGATCTTCCCCTGAGTTAGCAATCAATTGGTAAAATTTTTGCGCTCAGGTTGCTGTTTTATACTAACTCTCTGTTCATCATCATATATCATCAGTGTTTTCCCCCCAAAATGATCTATGTCTTCAATAAGAAGCAAGAGTCCGTAAACTTCCAAATCTGCTGTTCTAGTAAAGCGACTCTGTGCTGACTGCTGCACTGTGTGCTTTGCTGAACTGTTACTTTGTCTGTATTTGCTTTACACATTGATGTAGCGAATGTCTTACACCTGAGGAGTTCAAGCAACAAAACATCTAACTGGGCAAACAGTGAGAAACACTGTGCAGTATTAGCCAAATTGTCCCAACTTTATTTGGAATTGAGGTTGCATATAAATCCAAAGAAAGCCCTCAGGGAGAGCACACCTTTATGCAAAGGCTTTTTATTTACATTTTTGAAACACCATCAGAATCTGGAAAACAAGATACAGTCAGACAATCATGTCGACAACTTAAACAAACTAAATTCTGGAAATATCCGGTGAATAATTTGTTGAAGACTAAGTGATATTTGCAGGATTTGTGTTCACAGTTTCTTCACACACTTTGGGAGCAGTTTGGTGTTCAGTGTCTTGGCCAAGAATGTGTCAAACGTGCGGTGCGAGAGTGAACGTCCAAAAAATTTGCAAATGTAACAGTGAGGGGGATTTGTCAAAAGTAGATCGCTAGTCAGCTTTATGCAAATCTCAGGCGTCTGGAGCAAACACTCACAAATGGAATGCCAGGTGTCTGTTTGATTGACATGGGCTCATAAAACATACTCTCCATCTCCTGCTTGTTTCACTACAGATAATTAGGAAATGAGACGCGCCTCTCTACTGAGAATCTCTCGAGCACGGAGACAAATTAAAAAGTGCAGCAGAGAGAGGAGGGAGAGAGAAAAGTCCCCGCGACTGTAGGAGTGACTGGCGTGTGACAGCTGGAGTGAGTGGAGTTTAGCTCGTGATGCTGCCCGACATGGCATCAGTCTGGTTAACAGCGCTCTAATTATGAAGCATGAAAAACATATAACTTATTTATCATGTGTAAACATGATCCAACACACTGATCAGCTCTCACGTTGTACTGGGTGATGTGGAAAAAAAAAAGAAATATAGTAGTTTCTGGAAAATCAATTCACAATGCATTGGTGTGGGCTTGTTGCTACCGGTAGAAAGAAGAAGTCAATACTGCAGATGATATTATCCATCAGACACTAAAACACAGCATAGTGCTTTATGATATGAGACAGGAATCTTTGGAAAGTGAGTATGGCAACAATCAATTAATCCCCCATCTTGGTGATCATAAAGTAAACAGAATGTGAACCTGGTCATTTTTTATTGACCTGGTGTTGCATTGCCGTCCATCCAAAGTTCAGCCAGGTTGCAGCCATGCCAGCTGACTCATTTCATCTGGTGGAGAAGATGCTCTTGAAAGCTATGGAAACAACGAGTTGTCGAGCTGCTCTCCAATATAAAGAGCCGGCCGTTAAACTAAAAGCATTCAAGTCTCAGGTTCTGACCTGATGAAATCACACACATATTTAGACTCCATCAGCTAGAAATCATCTTTACGTACAAGTAATCTGCAGAAAATATGTAATGTAGACCTTGTGAATGACATTTTGTCATCATAGTAAAAAAGTTTGGCTATGTTTAGGTTGTTGTGGAGAAATTGCTGAAATCAATTGCACCAGGTTTGGAGGGAAGAAAGTGTTCAGGAGTCTCTTATGCTGTAATATTTATTGAAGCTTGGCCAAGGAGAATTAGAGACACTCACTCATACAGTCAGGTATGCATATGATATACTATACGCCGAAAAAATGAGAAGGTATTTACCCATGTTTGTGTTACTGACAGCAAATTGTAGTCTGGAGCCAGTGTTGTCTGTCCATGTTAATGGAACGTCAATGGCAAGCTATCTATTCTGTGTAGGAAGGTGACTGTCTTGTTAAATCATATTTTCAGTTCTCCTTATGTCTCACCTGTCTTGTCTTTTAGGTCTCCACCTTCCCCTGTGAGTCATCCCTGCTCCCTGATTACCTGCCTCCCCTTTTCCCTCTGTATTTAGTCTCTGTGCTCCCTTCGTTTGTCACCAGTTCGTCTTGTCTTGTACAACGTTCTGGTGTCTCGAATTTCTAGTTTTTCGATTACCTGACTATCGACCTTGAGCCTGTTTTTGACCCTGATTATCGCCCAACGACTTTGTACCTTCACCTGTACATTTATTGTACTTTTTTTATTGTCTAGTAAACTTTTTGAACCTCCACCTTTGTCTCTGAGTCTGCATCGTGAATCCTTCTGTGTGCCTCCTGATAGCAACATTTAGTTTCTTTGACCCTGGTCAAAGAAACTGAGTGTTGCAGCGGCCTTCCATACCAAAGAGTGAGAGTCTTCTCTTTTATTATTTAGTGCTGTCTATGACCTCAAGGCCCATGTGCGACCCTGTGTAACCAAAGCATAGAAAATTCCACAACATAGGTGTTTGGTTAAAGTTTTCTGACCACACATATTTTTTACACAACATATCTCATTCACACATTCATACACTGATGCATTAGGTGCCAGGCAACTCATCAGTTTTAGCAAATCATTCATATGCATTCACACACCGATTGTGAGGGAGCAATTTGGGGTTCAGTATCTTGCAGACTGGAGGATCTCCCCACTGGTCAGTTAGAACTGAATAAGCTTCTTTCATACATCGATGGTCCTGGCTGCTATGCAACGTGCCAACTGTTTATCAGTTTTAGGAGCTAACCATTCATACGCATTCAATCACTGAGGGCGCAATCTTTGGGAGCAATTTGGGGTTCAGTATCTTGCCCAAGGACACTTTGACATGCAGACTGGAGGAGGCGGGGATTGAAACCCCCGATCATCTGATCAGCTGCCCAAGATAGAAAAAGACGATCTTTCACTAATCTTGACCAAAGGACTTTGTTCCCTAATCCTAAACAGTGGAGGCATCCTTTTACATTGCAGCTCAATGTGAACGGCAATTGCATTCCTCTCAAAATGGAAAAACTAACAAGTGTTACATAAATGTAATATCTCAGGGGTAGGGTATTACCTGGTCCCAGCTTTGTAAAAAAGGATATTACCTGACAGTGGAAGCTAAGAAGAGAAAAGAAGACAGTGAGCGAGCAAGAAGCCGTTGGACAAGAGTAAATTTGGAACTGGCTCTAAAACTGGGGGCAACAAATCATAAAAATACAAATTTCTCCACAACGTTGCTTCAATTTGACTCTAAATACTAATAAAGCGCTCTGCGATGAGCCAACTCATCTTGTATCTCCTAAATATACTCACTAGGCTTGAGGAGTGAGCTTCATAGTCTTTAGCCAAAGGCTAGCAAGAAACCAGCTGCTCTCCTCTGCAGTTATGATAAGACTGTCCCTAAAGTTTGATCTGAAAAAGCATTTTATTTCATTCCTCCAAGTAGAATCCTTATTTGATTTTCAGAAATAATTGCTAATTTAGTTAAGACAGAGGCTTCACATCACATGTCCACAAAAGAAGCTGAGGAAACATTTTTATTAACCCAAGAAAACTATGATAGGCAGCTGAGATCAGTGGAACCCACCACCATGCACTTACTGTAAATTAGTGGAGAACTTGCTTGACATTTCGATGGTATAATAATGAAGACTTTATTCTACATTAAAGAGCTTGATGAAACCATAATTAGTTGAAATTAGAAGGAAATCATCAAACCTCTTTCATTAAGCCGTACAGCTCTTTTATCATATCACTGTTGACTCTTCTATTAACCTTTCCATCAAGTCTGCTATATTTCCACATAAATTGAAACTGTGATCTCTGAGCAGGGGGCCTCGGTTGTTTCTAAATCCCGGCTAATAACGAAAGGTTACCAGAGTTTAATGGTCACGGCTGCCTCAGCGGTGGGACTCTGTTTCTTCTGTTAAATCTGTTCTCAGATTTGACATTTATGCAAAAGTCTTTTTTATGCATCGTGTTCCTTTTTTCATTTATTATTTTTGTGGTGACTTATTTTCTCGCTGGCTTTGTTGTAAATTCACACAGTCAAAGGCAAGGCACAGAGTAGAAAATATCATTATTTGTGGCTATATGGCGAGCTGAACAACAAAACCCTGAGGCTAAACATGCATTTTTGCCAAAAACAGCAATTGTGTCAATATTATTTGTACATAACATAGCACTCCATTTTCTTTTTAAATGGCTTACACCATTGACATTTTTTTCTTGATAAAATATGAATTTGACTCGGCTAAAATAATAATGTAAGTCATGATTTGGCTGTTTGTGGTGGATGGTGCTCTCCCACTGACTGCCTGTGTGTGGACATGTACTCCATGTATATATAAATGTAAATACAATATGCAATATATCTACTGTATATAGAACAAGTCAATGGTTTCTGCACCTTGTAAACAATAGTGTATAGAAATAAATTTTGAGTAGATATACATGAAGTGAGTGGATATGTACAGTATAAGCATGTATAGACATCATGCAGGTTTTATATTTGACATGTATATGTTAAACAGTGCATATTAAACTATGAATATATCATTTCTTATATGTAGGTGGATGTTTCAGTGTGAATTGTTATTGGAAATGTCTGTTTGTTTTGGTGCCCTGTCCCAGTAGCGCCTCCCAGAGGGGGGAAGTTGTGTCCAGGATGAGATGACTTTGCAGTGATGTTTCCTAACTCTGGACATGCACAAGTCCAGGATGGAAAAAACAATGAATTTCTCTGCAGTCCTTGCTGTCTGCTGTAAACTGTTCATGTCCTGTCTGGTGGCCGATGTAGACCAGACAGTGATGAATGGGCAGAGAATAAACTGGATGATGAGAACTAGAATTTCCTGAGCTGGAACAAGAAGTGCTTCCTCTGCTGGGCCTGTTTGATGATGAGGTTAATGTTGGATGCACATTCTAGGTCCTGGGAGACAATGCATCCCAGAAACCTGAATGTTTCCACTGCAGACAGTGTGGTCATGGTGATGGGGGGCAGGTTTGGAGGCTCTGTCCACTATCATGTGTACACTAGAGGACCGACTGTTTGACCCTTTGTCTCTACGCAGACTTCACAGTCCTGGACAAAGCTGATGACCATTTGGTAGTCTGCAAACTTCAGGACTTTAACAGATGGGTCTCCTTGGTGCAGTCACTTGTGTAGAGGCAGAAGAGCAGTGGTAACAGCACACATCCCTTGGGGGGATTGTCCCAGTGCTGGAGGCAGAAAGCCTCACTTGCTGCCTCTTGTCTGTCAAGAAGTTTGTGATCCAGTGACAGGTGAAGGCTGGTACAGTGAGCTGGGTGAGTGGAGGATTTCAATCATCACTCCTGTCGCTGTGTGACCCTGTTTGTTGTTAGTTGGAATTACTGACCATGGCTGTGATTTGTTCAGTGATGGTCAGAAAGATCCGGTGTGCTCTGTTGTGCTTATTGAGGAAAATAGTGGTAACGCTTTATAATAAGGGTGCAAGGAGGTTTGAACTACATAACATACCAGACTATTAGCAAGAAGATGGACTATTTCTATATAGGCATTCTCAGTGCTGTAATGCCTGCCACAGGGTCGCATGCTGTTGGATTTACCTCGAAATCAGATGAAATGAGACAAAATGTTCATTAGATGGACTGATGTGTACACATTATTGTAACTCATTGACTAATTTCCAATCTCTGCATAAACCCAAAGTTTTGCTGGAGTTGTGGCATGCTCGAGTCATCTAGATCGTTGTATGTATGATGTAAGGTGGTCATAAAACTCAAAGATTTCTACAAAGTTTGAAGGTCTTTTTCAAAGAGTGTCACAGTGTCAACAACCAATAGGAGCGCTCTGTGTAGCAAGAATCTGAGGAGCAAGAACCTGAAAAACATAAATTGCTGCATGACTCCGAATGCAGATCATTAGATCTGAGTTCTAAGTATTAGTAGTGTGGTGTATAAAAAGAACGGGAAGTAATGGTGCTTAACATGAGCAGAATGTTTTTGTTTTGAGGGTGCATGTAGTTATGTGTTTTCTGTGGCACTGCATTGATTTTGGGGTGCTCAGTCAGTGCATGTAGGGCTCAGGTGCAGATGTATGATTTCACCTGCCTGCTTATAAAGTAGCCATCACGTTTGCTGCCTTCTTCTCTGTCATTTTTCACTGGAGCTACATTTTCGCACAATATTCTTTTTTACGCAACAAGTAACAAATTAATAAAAGAATGATAATGAATGTACGAGTCAAGTACTAGAAACTATGAATGTAAAAGGAGAGGAGCTGTACTGTTGTGTGCAGGAATGTGCAAAGTATTCAGCTGGTAGTGAGCAGACATTCACAGTATGCGGAATATTTAAATGTGCAAGATATCTGTCAAAAGGTGTGCTTTAATTTCAAACGCACTGACATTACATTTGTAGCATATTATAGACATATCTTTTCATGATGTGAATTACAGCAACTTCTGTATTGGCTGAAAATGATGTAGGTGATGTGAATATTTCACTCACTATTGATTGGTTGGGGAAAGATAAAATTCCAACTTCGCAACATGAACATGACAGCATGAATACAATGTCAATGACAATTTAGATTATCAGCGTTATCCTGGTCTGGCACAATCAGTCACAAAAGACGTCAAATGTTTGTTGTTGCTAATGAAAAGAACAGCAGTCCCTCTGCCTGTATGTTCACATCCAGCTATCTATCTATGCTACATGGATGACAGTTCATATTGCTGTGAAACACTTGCTCAGCCCTCAGAGCTTTAAGATTCCCCCTGACAATGCTTCCTAAGCAAACCTTAAATCTTCGGTATTCACCAACTCATCAAAGAGGTGTTTATGAAATTAGTGAGCCCTGCAGGCTCTGGCCTGGGGCTAGAGGAGACCTTCATGCAAACGTTTAATGCTATCCATCTTCCTGAGAGCGGAGGAATTTTCAGCTCTCCGAGCTGAGCTATCAAATCATAAAGCGGTAAAAAAGAGTGATGAAAAAAAAGGATTCTGAGAATTACAAATACATCGCCAAGACTCTACACTGAGAAAAATACACATTCCTCACAGAGACACTGCATGTGGATTGTGTGTGGGTGTACAGTGGTGGCATGTATTTATTCTGTCAGACCTCGCCTCACCTCTCATTGCTGTCTCTGCTGACTGACTGTTTGTTGTTCTTGTGACAAAAATGTCACCGTGCTCTTTACACGAGACCAACAGCGGCTCAAGTCACTGATGTTACCCTGTGATATGCAAAGGATGGCTGAATAGATGAATAGCATCAAACAGGCAGCAGTATGCAGAGGACTCCCCGAGCCTGACCTTCTCTGAGGCCACGTCGACCTCAGGAGAACAGACATCCCTGCTCTCTCTCTCTTTTATAATCATCTTTGTTTTATTTCATGTTTTCCACAGTGAGGTTTTGCTTATAATCTGTTACTAGCAATTCTATTTTCAGTTTTCATAACTTACTATGTGTTGTTAAATGCAGATGTAGTTATGTATGCTGATGACTCAGCTTTGTTCTGTGCATCACCAACATTAGCAGAGCAGAGAGAGTATCTACACATTGAGTTGCATACATTACTAAAAGGGATATGAACAAATTAGTCTTGAATATGCCCAAAAATAAATGTATTGTATTTGTTCATAGCAATGTTCTTGTTAATGCTATTGCACGTCTATAGATTGATATCAGCTGAGCAGGTCTGTATTAGTCTGATCAGATTGATTACATCATAGACATATATACGTAGACGCCGCATTGAGCGCTGAAACGTACGTCGACGTCGACGCCATTTTGGATGTGGCAAAGTGGAGCGCAACCCTTAAGTTGCAGAGTGGCAACACACGGAACAACTGTGCAAGAGTATTCTTTACCAAGGTTTTTAACTTGGAAACACACACACAGACTGCAGTTGTATAGCTGCATGTATGTTCATCAATTACCAATGTGAATATAAAAGTTATTAATCAAAACATCTACATTTCAGGATCTGGTTATTATAGACACAGATTAAATGTTAAATATAAATATTTCAATATTTATTATCACAGTAACAGTGTTACACACTTTGTAGAAAGGTGCTTTATAAAGCTCAGTCTCAGTCTTATAAAACACATTTCTTTTTATTAGTTCACAGGGGAGATCTGCCACATCCAACATGGCGGACGCGTTAACGTAACGCAGCAACGGAGCAACCTGCTCAATGAGGGGTCTATGTATATATGTCTATGGATTACATCTTCTCCATGAAGTTTACTAAACTCAAATCTAGGTTTTTTGTCATGAGTATATAAAACACCAAGTGAGCTCTGCTAGTTAGTTAGTTTAGCTCTACTAAATCCACAAATATTATATGATGAGAACTGTTCTTTACAGAGTAAAGTCCATTCTGCTCACTCAAACAAGAATGTATTAATCACAGATATTATTTTATTATTATTACGAGCCTCCATAATTACTTATTTTGCAGTTTCTGGTCTTCTTGATGTTGTGTCATTTAAAATAGTTGTCTTATAATCAAAAGACTAACAAACACTTTGTCAAAGCTAATTGGGATTCACATGAAGATGAACATTAAGATAAAAGTCTTACACAGCCTCATAAATGTTCTTCCATACCTCATTAAATTGCTTTATTTCATGGTTATTTTCAGACATTGTCTTTCTGTGGTCAAATAATATTCATCAATGGTTTCCAGATATGTAAATATGTTTTCTGAAAAATACACAGCTCAGCGGAGAACTAAATCTTAGTAAAAGATTATTAATACATTCTTGGAATTCAGTCCTCACTTTGTTTACTTTAGTACATGTCCAGACCGGTCAAAAGAATCTGGATGAAACTTTTTAATCAATTTGATCTCTTGTGTGGTACATGCACAGGGTCACACACTCAAATTGACAGATTCCAGATTCACCTGAGCGGTGGGCATCAATTCACAGCATGCATGGAGTGGATGTTGGGAGTAAGGGGGGTACGGTGCATTGCTCAAGGGCACCTCAGCCGTGACAATCTTTTATGAGTGGTGAGAGCTATTGGAGAGGTTATTGGACAACCCACTCTACCACTGAGCCACGGTCACTCCCATGGTATGTAATTGTCATCGGCTTGTATTGTATGTAATGTTGTTTAATGAGATACAAGCTTCTTTAAAATGGAGACATTTATGAGTAATGTTTAGATTGTTCCTTCAGCAACATGTCGTACATCCTGACATTCTTTCTGCTTCTTTCACCAAAGCGTCCTCAAAGTGTCCTGCCACCAAATCATATCGTCAGTTGATACTTTCACTAAGCCAGTTTTTTTAGCTGTAAATATCTGCATATTTATTTCGGATAAATGTTTCATTCCAAGTGCCCCACTTAAGCTCCACATTTTGGAGGTTTATTCATGAATTATTGCTCCGCGTTCCTGCGGATATTAAATTATAACCCCCCTCCCCTCTTTATTAGACCAGACAAAAGAGGTGAGTGAAACATTAGGTTGTATATAATTAAATTCATGTTTTTCTTCATCCACTTTTACTGCCACTTACGTCCTCCTGACCTATGAATTGTCTTTATCATTCCGGAAATTCAAACATTTCTAATACTTGAAAAGTTAAGTCCATCCATTGGTCGAACGCTTTCTTAGTGTCAGGTCTTGTTTCTGGTCTTAGTAGTTCTATTAATGTTTGTAAGACTTTTATTTTGTATGAAGCTAGTTTGATTGTAGTGAATTGTATCAGGGAATACCTTGGCATACATTTATTTAGGACTTCTTTTATTAGTAATTAATAGTAATAATTTTTCCTGCTGTTTTTTAATTAAGTGGATCAGGATCCATTGTGGATCGATGCTGGTTTCCGTTCCATGAAGTGAAACTTAGTGTGGCTCTTTGACTCTGGTCTGTTAACTCAGATTTTTCCCATCCATTATGTTCATGTGACAGGTCTGGAGTTGTCTACGCAACATTGTAGGAAGTACTTAAGATGAAATGAGATATGCACTTTTAATTTGTTGGGAGTTAATTCACAGTATGTAGATTATTTTTCTGAAAATGTCTAGTGGTACATTCCTGTAGGGAAAAGACTTACTTACTGAGCACTGTTGATGTCTGTCTTTGACTGCACTGCAGAGGGTGGAGACCTGCATTACCAGTACTACACACTTCCCACCACTGTGGCTGTCCAGCACATTGTGTCTCTGAAGGGCAAGCAGCATCGTCAGACACCTCTCACCCCAGCCAAAGACTGTTTGCCCTCCTACCCCCTGGGAGACGCTACAGGAATCTCCGTTCTAGGGCTGCCAGCAGGCTCAGGGACATGGTCTTCCCCTCGGGTGTCACCTTTTTGAACTCTGCACCGCGGTGATAGCATATTCATATCTACTGCTTACTGTTTATTTAAATATAACCTCTATACATATGTACATACGCTGCACTTTACTACTTTTCTTTACTTTGCTACTATCTGAAGCCTCCAATACACAGAACACTGGACTGGCTTTACCCTGGAAGGAAAATCACAAAGTACTGAGCTTTTGATGACGAGTGAATCCACGGACGTGAAGTTTCTTTGCCTCTTTGTATAAACGTGTGTCTGTGTCTGTATCAAGCACGGTGAGGAGCTTCATCTCAACCTTCAGTCTCTACCTAAAGCGGAGGGTCAAAAATGAAGATTGACCAGTAAATTGAGTTCTTTACTGTGTAGCTCACCTCTCTCTACACGAGTGCAGTCTGATGCAGTGCCTACATTACCACAGCTGGCCTTACAGCAATCAGTCGCACAATTCTTCAACCCTCGGTCACTTCACTTTACACAGAGACGCCTGAGCCAACCTCACAAACACGACCCCTGTGGCAAATTTCAGCTTCCTGGATAGAAAGTTGTGTTTGCTTCAGTGTGGGTGTTGTGGAAAAAGTCTCATACTAAATATTATACATATTTATAGTTTTGAACATTGACTGCAATTACTGAGGTTGTGTATTTAATCATATTTCTTACATTAAATTAAAGAATTTCAGCATTTTTTTTGAAGAATATAGTTTGAAGTTAGGCTGGAAAAATAGAGTAGAGTGGTGAGATTCTCTCTGTGGAAAAAACCCCAAAGACAGGAAGCTGGCAGTGAAACAACAGTATCAGCAGAGCTAAGCAGGCCTGTGGCCTTGGCTGTTATCTCCAGCAGGCTGAGGTGCTTGTGGAGCATACTGAGCAAGGAGAATGGGGGCTAGGCTGAAGCTCACTCATCTACATGGACATTTTAAAGCGAAAAACCAGCAGATCTGCAGGGCTGCTTGGGTTTTTTGCTGTTCTTATCTTTACCAGCCTCCGAAAAAGTTCTTTTACATCAGATTCTGAACTCTAATAGAAGCTACAAATATGTTTTTCTTTTGGTCAGATATTGACCAGAAATTTAGACTGTTCTAGGTTCTTGTTGGACACACTTTCCCCTGCCATGACCAATCAAAGGATGGACCAATTGGCACAATCAGCTTTTCTTCAGCTCATGACCAACCTTTCCACAAAATCTTGTGCAAGTCTGTATCTGTATCTGTGCCATATTGCCTCACAGATGTCTTTTGCTTGTATATATTTTTTAGATTTGTATATTTCTATTCTATATACATATTTTTTATATACTTTTACATCTTTTACTATACTCGTGTCCATGCTGTTTTGGACAAGAGAGAAACGTAATTTCGATGCTCTGTATGTCCTGTACACATAGCAGCATTGACAATAAAGTTGACTTTGACTTTGACTTTGATCACGACCCCTTTCAGCCAATTGGCATGAGCACAAACAAACTTAAACTTTAGGTCAAATTTAAACCAAATCTGGTGCTGGGGTGTATTTATTTGTGATAAACTTAACCACTATTAAAACTTATATATCAGAAAATGTAATATTTATCTTTCGCTGATTTACTGCCTTTTTTGCTATGTGCTCTCTTTCTCTTATTCACTGTCCATGTTGCTTGACCACAGTTCTCTGTCTTTTTCAAACAGTCACAAACCAAAGGAGACTTCTTAGTTTCACTAATTTGCTGTATAGACAGCAGGCCAGACAGACACAGAAACTGGGTACACAACGTAAACTAAGTCAGAACACAACAGGTACCATAGTTCAGTCCAGCACAGGTCACTGTGTTTTTATGCCTTAGACCACCACAGCCTTTTGTTTGAATGATTGGAAAAGCACCAGATTTGTTCTGATTCTGGTCTTGTGCAAACACACATATTTGACCTCCATACCAAAATTCTGGAAGGTTTTGTTCATTCAATAGTGCTGCGCTGTAGCCTTCTTGTGGCCGAAGTAAACATGACAAATAAACGAAAGACCGATCCATATGAACGTACTGCTGTGTGTATTGAGCAGCCATGCAGCTGTCTTGTGGCGAGAAAACATAGTGCATCAAAATGAACGAATCACTCACTGAAACGACTCATTACTCCCGAGTCATATAAAAGATTAGTTCATACTGAACGATATGTTCACGACCGACACACCACTACTGCCATCATCAAGCATGTTATAATCAGTTAAATGTGTCAGGTAAATCCTATGCAGAAACTTCTTACTGGGTGGCCACTACCTCTGAGGACAGCACATATGGCGGCTCCAACATATTTATTCATAAAATAAAAAGGGTTTAATCCTGTGTCTGATCCTGAATGAAACCACAAAACTTTGCCTTCAGCACAAAAAAGCTGTTTTCTGCAATCTCAAGACAAACCAAACATTTCTCCTCCACAGCTGTACGGTCACATATTAAATCCAGTCTGAGCCCGAAAAGAACTGTAAAACATTCATAGCTGTTTTTATTGCTGCCTCACATCTGTTCTTTAACTAATAACCTGATTATGATTGTCTGTTGGTGTTGTTTCTATCAGCTACTTTCTTTGATGCCCTCACATGTAATCCCATGTAATCAGCATGCGGCCCTAACCCACTAATCCTTAAGCATCAGATATTTATTGTTGACACTGTTATTAATTATTTCCACGCATTACAGAACCCTTGGGTGTCATACACTCTATGGTGTCCCGTTCGGTACATACAAGCCTCCATCATCGTATCTGTTGCTCACATCCACCTACAGGGAGAAGAGGAGAAACACATTAACCACATCTATCACTAGTTGTCCTTCTTGATTTCCCCATTCTGCCACACAGGTTACTCTGCTCCTCCACACTCCTCCTGTCCCTCATGGACTCATGCTTCTTGTTCCACCAGCGTGATGAGAGAGTTCACCTCTGAAAACTGAACTGTAATGAATATTAATATACATTCAAAATAATGTGAAAGAGATCGCAGTGATGAATACAGAAAAGAGTTGAAGCTCATTGTTCAGCTGTCTGGCATTATTCTGGTTCACTCTCACTGCTCTCATGTTCTGTTTTCACAGAAAAATGTTCCAAAGACCTACCGCACATTACCTGTTACATTACCAGCACACAGACACAATTACAGACATAGTTACAGAAATAGAGACTTGCTGGTGAACATGGTGGACCAATTAGCAGCTAAAGAGCCAGATATTCGCCTCGGGAGTTTGTACAGACCAAAATCGCAGTGTGAAAACAAAGAGGGATAGAGATAATGCTGCTTTATAACTGAAATAAGCAACTGTTGGCGAACAAGTTTGTCACATCAACTTAAAGTTGAAGTTGTCAGTTTTGTGTTTGTCTCATAGACAGTGTAAAACAGAGTGCGGTGGCTCTGGCTGCCGCCATCTCTGTAGATAAATGAACAAACAAAAATGAAAGACATTTTTGTAATTCTAAATGAATACCTTTGTGAAGCCCTGGGTGCCATAAACAAAGCTACATAACGTTAGACCTAACATTACATCCAGACGTCGAGTGAATCATTTGTTTCTGTCTGGCTTGGGGCTTCTGCCGAGGTTTCTCGTGGCTAAACCAATCCTGCTCCACACTGAATTAGGACCACACCACCATAATAGCAATTTAAAATGTTTTTTTTTTGTCATTCATTGTGTATTTAATAGTTTTTTCCTGCATCCCTTTATTTTTACTTTTTGCTGTCATGCACGGCAACAACAGCTTGCTTCATTTTGGTCCTGGTGATTGCTGAAGCCCTGACACAGCCTCCGAACCACGTCATTTCTGAATGACATAGAAGACAAAACATAAATGTAAAGATGAGCTAACATCCCTAACCAGTCTGTCCACTGTCAACTGAGATCCTCCTGAGGTCCTTCAACTGATGAAGGACAACATTACTGAGATTAGTAATTGTAATCCTATCCTAAATTTCAAATTGTAATCCTTTACAATACTCAGAAAGGAAAAAACATATTACTGTAGACAGGTACTCAGTAATGCACCACTGGCCAAAACTGCTGATAAGTAATGGTGAAATAATCATGAAGCGCTGATGCATTCCTGGCAACAACTCAGTATGCTGTACAACTTCACATGACGGGACACACTCAGGCTTCAGTGCACATCAGTCTTCACAGTCTGATGAAGCTACAAGGACAGAGGGGCTTCACTAATGTCACACAAACCGGACACCCCCCGGACCTGCACCTAGATATCCTGCTTATGATGAACAGAAAGAGGTAGTAGAGGATCACAGGGTGCAACAGGACAAATACCTCAAACATGCTCCACTTAATGCTTACATGACCCATGTTGGTAATTAGACTTTTAGAAGCGGTGCGAGCTTCCCTAAAAATTCATCACAATTAAATGCACAGAACGTTTAGACAACCCCAAGTGTAACTAATGGAATTAATGCCTGTATTTTGTTCTGGTTCACTGCTTTCAGTGCTCATTTATCTATTTTATTTAGTCATAACAGTGAGCCAAGACCCTGAAGCTAGTTCATTGAAATCATTTCTAAGGTTTTTCACTACACTTGTGCTTTTCCTGCTCAGTTTATTGTTTAATGTTTTTTGACTTGTCTTAGGTGAAGGAGCCATTGCTAATGTTTTTAACTCCACCTGTGCTCTACCTGTTGAAATGCCTATAGATACTAATGAATAATGTGCAGCTGGGCAGGCAGCTAATCAACTGAGGAAGGCGACAACAAAAGAGCAATGTTACAACTAAAGCTAAAGATGAGCAACATGGGACACAAGCTGTAATGAAGAAATGAGAGCGTGGGGAGGAGGAGGAAGGATGGAGCAGCCGTCAGCATGACAGATTCATTCATTCAACCCACAGGCGAATCTGCTATTAGATAACATCGTTATGTCTTCATTTAGTACGTTTTATGATATACTGCCCTCCTATCCACTCTATTAAACACTCAGCTAACTCAGCCATACTGGTTTACTAACCACTTATAGCTAAAGTAACTAGCTGGTTAACCTGTTACATGTCAAACAAATGGCTAAAGCTGCATTCACATCATATTCAGAATCATTATGAGAAGGGGAAAGAAAAAGTAATGTCAGTGACTCTACCATAACATGAGGTTACATTACAATACAATACAATATTAACACTAATGAACCTAAAAAGAACCAGTTTACGCATGCAAACATGGAGAAACGGTGGCATAGCGATGCCCTGGGAGCAGTTAGAGGTTCACTGCCTTGCTCTTCATATGGTATCTTCTGCATGTCGGTTGGTACATATTATCTGGATTATCATAAAATAACAATTTAGTCCTATTTCCAAACCCCCATGGCTTTTGCAGAGAAATGTGTTTGACAGCTACAAATATGAATAATCAATCACTTGATGTGAGGCCTTATAATCAGCCTTATACATTGATCTTCATAAAAGGTTAAATCTGGGGAAACTGGACTTTGTCACACCGCGGTGAGGTCAAGCTGGGTTTTTGTTATGTCTTGTCATTTCCTGTTTTATTTTGAAAGATAACTCTCCTCTTGTTTCAGGTCACTTGCCCTTCCTCATGTGTCACGCATTGTCAACTGGTCTGATTGTCTTCCCCGCCCTGATTGTTTCCACCTGTTCCCCATTACCTTGTGTATATATTGTCTGCGTCTCCCTTTGTCCCGTGCCGAAGTGTTTCGTCTCTCGTAGCGTTCACCAAAGCCTTAGTTATAGTCCACAGCCACAGCATCTTAGCTCAGTGTTCCTCTAAGAGTGATTTCCTGTTGTACTTCGTAGTCTAGTCCTTTTGTTCTTGTATTTAGCCTAGGTGTTTTCAGCCTCGTTTTTGAGCGCCTTAAGTTAATGTTTCATAGCCTTTTGTTTGTTCCCGTGTGAGTGATTTTGATTTTGTCAATCTTTAATAAGAGTAGTTCAGAGTTTTTTCCTCCTTGGAGTGAGTTTTTGTTTCTCTTAGTTTAGGCCTTCTTTCATACCTCACTCATTCGAGGATCCTTGTAGATCTGAATAAAACAGCTCTCTGCCTCACTCTGCATCTGAGTCCTCCTTGAGTCCCGGCCTGACAGACTTGTTTGTAGATTGATCCAAGATGTTTTGCCTTCTATCCAAGAGGCTCTTCAGTTCTGACTGACCAGTGGGGAGATCCAGGTATTTAGCCTCAAGATTGATAAGTGATGTCGGAGGCCTCCTCCTCTGAGTGAAGGTTTCCCTACTTTACATAGATAGCCTCCTTTAAACCACCTGTCTTTCCTATCCAAGATGCAGACATCATGTCACAAAGAGTGTCCCTTGTCCTTAAGGTGTAAGAAAACTGGAGAGTCCTGTTGTGCCATGCTTTTTGTTTTCACTGATGTGTAGGTCCTCACAAATGCATGGCTCCTTTTTATCCATCAAGTCACTTTGCTCCTTCTCTATATAAGATGACAATGTCAGCATGGACCTCCATGGCTCTGAATGGATGCATATAAAGATAATGATGTGTTAATATTTTTGCAACCCCTTGCATAAATCCTGACCCAGAAGGTTGGACGCTTGGACCCCTGGCTGTGACACCACCAGGTGGCTGTTTCCCAGTAGTCTAAGCCTACACCTCTGATGACTAGTGTGCTCTTGCATACCGCATGTAAAGCCTCCTCTAGTGGATAGTCACAACACAAAACCGTGGAACAATAATGGGATGTTTATAGTCTGGAAAAGAGTACTGAAGAGTGATCCTATAACAGTATTGGCAAGGATAGACAGTTTAAAACAAATAATAATCTGGAGTTAGTCCAATGAAGAGTCAGCTAGAGTTGTACTACACATCAATGTGAAATGAAGTAGAAAATAACAAAGTAAACAAGTCAGATCTAATTCCCCATTCAGCCTATGAGGGTACACTGTGCACGTCACCTGTAGTACATGGTGTGAACTCGAAAGAGCACAAACCGGCAGAAATCTTTTGGATAAAATGCGTCATATTGGGCTTTGATTAATCCAGTAATGGACTTTTTGTGTTCAGTTATGTGACTCTGGAGCGTGTGTTCAGTTTACTGGAAATTAGAAGGCAAAAAACAGGATTTTCTAAAAAAAAAATTCTGTCAATTAAAAAGAAAAGAGGCTGTCTACAGATTTATTTATTTAGTTTGGTAACATTTCAACAGCTTATTAGTGAGATTCAACAAATAAAACCATGCTCATATTCATGGGCACAAAAAACATCTTGGTCAGTAATGTTCATGAGTTTTCACATACACCCTAATAGATAATCAGTTTAACAGCTCCAGACATAGAAAACAGTTGAAATGTTTAATCTCGTATGAGGATGTGATGGGCCCCACACTGTTGCTGTTCCTAATTTTGTCTCTACTCTGCAGGTGACTAATTGCAGCAATTCAGTACATCCATGTTTCTCATGTGTTAGGACTTCTGAGCTGGTGTCGTGACAGAGACTATCCAAATAGTGTTATGAAACAAAAAAGCATTTTATGAAAAAAAAATAAAATGATAGAAGTA